>NW_017670570.1:188301-303932 GCF_001879085.1 Nicotiana attenuata | reverse complement strand
CTCGTACTGAGTCACTGTCATGTCTCCCTGTGTCAACCACTCAAACTGCCTACGCAACTCTTCCCTGCGGGACTGAGGTATATACTTCTCCAGAAAAAGAGCTGAAAACTGCGGCCAAGTTAGAGGTGCTCACCGGCAGTCCTACGCCTCTCAAAGTCCTCCCACCAAGTAAGAGCAGCCCCCGTGAACTGAAATGTAGTAAATGCCACACCACTCGACTTGAGGATCCCTGCAGTACGGAGCATACGCTGACACCTGTCAAGAAAACTCTGGGCATCCTCGCCCTCAACACCACCGAATGTCGGAGGCTGGAGTCTACCAAACCTCTCGAGACGACGCTGCTCATAGTCAGGCATCGCTGGAACCACAAAACCCTGAGCTGGAGCAACCTGCTGAGCTGGAGGTGCCTCCGGTATCTGTAGCCCCTGCACTCCCTGCGCAGGTGTGCGGGCATCGGGGGTCTGATTGCCTCCCCCGGTCTGTGAAGTAGTTGCTGCTGCTGTGGTGGCTGAAAATGCCTGAGCCAAGCCAGTACAGACCGTCAAGATCTGTGCCAAGGTCTCCTGAAGAACCGGAATCACAATAGGCACAGCTGGTGCTTGAGCAGGTGTTGCTGGAGTCTCCACCGCTGGAGCCTGATCCTGAGCTGGGGCAATTATCGGATTAGCAGGTACTGCCCCGGCTACTCTACCCCTGCCACGACCACGACCGCGTCCACGGCCTCTGGCGGCCTCAGTAGGTGGCACTGGTGTTCGTCCGTTGCGTTCGGTAACTCGTGTTCTCACCATCTGTGAGAGAGTAGAAATAATAAAGATTTAGTTCACAGTTCAACAAAGCTGCACGACAAGAGTTTCAAGAATATGAAGTATTTCCTAAAGGTTCTGTAGCCTCTCGAGGATAAGTACAGACGTCTCCGTACCGATCCAAGAGACTCTACTAAATCGGCCCATGACTCGCGAGACCAAGTAACCTAGGCTCTGATACCACCTTGTCACGACCCAACCCCGGTCGTGATGGCGCCCAACACACTGCTAGGCAAGCCCGACCATTTAGACAACCTTGACCGATTAATCACAGAGGATAAATAAATATTCACAACTAAAATACCAAATTAAATGCGGAATTTCTAAAATAATTTCTAACATTCGAAACCCCAAAATAAAAATACTAATCAGCCCACAGAATCTGGTGTCACGAACATGAGCCTCTAATACAGAATATTCACCTATCACAAGTCTGTCTAGGAAAAATGCGAATAAAAGGATAAAGATAGATGGGAGAGATCAAGGCTGCGAACGCGCTGCAGCTACCTCGATACTCCTGGATACTGCTGCTCAACTAAACAAATCCTCACTCACCCTGTGGTGTACCTGGATCTGCACACAAGGTGCAGGGAGTATTGTGAGTACTTCCAACCCAGAAAGTAATAAATATAAATAAAGTCTGAGGATAAGAAATCCTAAATAAACACAAGGTAAAGCTATAAATACAGCAAAACAACGAAGACAATTATAATAATACCACAACAGATAAAGAATAAATGACAATTAAAATATGCAATGCAACACATAAACCGGTACTCTCCAGTACCCCGCTGCGGCGTGCAGCCCGCTCCATTTATTTAATGTCGACGACGCTCACTGGGGGTGTGCAGACTCCGGGAGGGGCCCCTTACGGCCCAAGCGCAATAATAAGCCATCTCGTGGCATCAAACAGGCCATTGGCCTCATATCAATATCATTATTGTACCACTGCGGCGTGCAGTCCGATCCCATACTCAGTCCAAAATCACATAAGCCTTTCGGCACAATAATATAAAAATATTCAGCCCAAACTTCATTTAAAAATATTACTTTAGTTTCTACTTTTAGAAAAATGGCCGAGTTTACAAAAACAGTGTTAAATACCAAGGACTGAGTTCAATATCTAGAAATATGGTAAGAAACAAGTAAAATAATCTCTGAAGGATTCAAGTAGTTGGCACGAAGCCCAATTATGGCAATTAATCCATTTTTATAAGGATATCACAAAACTACAATCAATTAGGTAGTAATTTTATTAAGCGGGACGGACCAAGTCACAATCCCCGACGGTGCTCTACCCCACGCCCGTTATCCGGCGTGCAAGTTACCGCACATAGCACTACGATGTGCAAATTCGGGGTTTCAAACCTCAACACAACATTTACATCTATTACTAACCTCAAGCTGGCCAAAGTCCTAGCTTGCTATGTCTTTGCCTTTCGAATTAACCTCCTCGTGCGTCGAATCTGACCAAAACCACAACGAATACATCACAATATGCTAATGGGACAATACCCAAACGAAAACAATCGAAAAATAGTAAAATTCCCGAAATTAGCAAAAACCCGAGCCCCGAGCCCTCTTCTCGAAAATAAGTAAATTTACCGTCAACGGATTCCTTATCTCGCCACGAGTCTATACATATAAAGAACACCAAAATCGGAGTCCAAATGACCCCTCAAATTCCCATTTTTTGCTCTATTAGGTTTCAAGCCCTAACCTCCATTTTTGACCTTTAATTCCTCTATTTTTCAGTCTAAATTCATGTATTTGCATGATAAAATCATGTTCTAAGTTCAAGGATACTTACCTGATCGAAGTCCTTGAATTCCCTCTTCAAAATCGCTCAAGAACACCCCAAGTCCGAAGTTAAAATATGTGTTCTGTAAAATTTCGCGAAGGAATTAAAACCATCTTCTGAGCAGTTGTTTTCGCTTCTGCGGTAAATTGTCGCTTCTGCGACTTCCGCATCCGCGGTCCACGCCCGCTTTTGCGGACCTTCACTTAAGGGCCTTGACCGCTTCTGCGGCCCAAATTTTGCACCAGTGGGTCCGCCTATGCGGTCCTAACTTCTGCTTCTGTGGAACCTGACATGGACCAACTTTTCCGCTTCTGCGCCTTCCTGCTCGCTTCTGCGAGACCGCATCTGCGGTCCCATAACCGCAGGTGCGAAAACACCAGATACCAGCAAAGTTAAACATGCCACAACTCCAAAACTCTCCGTTCAATCACCCGAACTCACCCCGAGGTCCCCGGGGCCCCAACCAAAAATACAAACATGATCCAATACCTTATTCGAACTTGCTCCAATCACCAAAACACCACGATTAACACTAAAATCATCCAATTACATCAAATTCAAGCCTAAGTTTTCTCAAAACATCCGAAATGCACTTTCGATCAAAAACCCAACCAAAACACCTCCGAATGACCTAAAATTTTGCACACACATCCCAAATCACCTAATGAGGTTACTGCAACTCTCGGAATTCCATTCCGACCCCCGGATCAAAATTCACCTATCGACCGAAATTCGCCAAAATTCTAACTTTGCCAATTCAAGCCTAATTCTACTCCGGACCTCCAAAATCACGTTTGATCACACTCCTAAGTCACAAATCATCCCCCGAAGCTAATCGAATCATCGGAATTCATATCCGAGCCCTCTAACACAAAGGTCAACGTTCGGTTGACTTTTCCAACTTAAGCCTTCTTAAAAGAGACTAAGTGTCTCATTTCTTATCAAAACCATTCCAAACCAACTCTAACACATCAAATACTGAAAATGAAACATGAAGAAGCATAAAATGGGGGAAACAGGGCTGTAACACACGTGACAACGGGTTGGGTCGTCACATCCTCCCCAACTTAAACAAATGCTCGTCCTCGAGCGAGTCAAGGAACATACCTGATGCCTCAAATAGGCGGGGGTATCTACTCCGCATCTCCCGCTCGGTCTCCCAGGTAGCCTCCTCCATGGGCCGACCTCTCCACTGCACTTTCACCGAAGCAACATCTTTTGATCTCAACTTCCAAACCTGACGATCCAAAATGGCTGCTGGCTCTACCTCATAAGACAAGTCACCCTCCAGCTGAATTGTACTGAAATCTAGAACATGGGACGGGTCCCCAATGTACTTCCGGAGCATAGACACATGAAAAACTGGATGGACCCCCAACAAGCTAGGTGGCAAGGCAAGCGCATAAGCCACCTCCCCGATCCTCCTAAGTACCTCAAAAGGTCCAATGAACCGCGGACTCAACTTCCCTTTCTTCCCAAATCTCATAACACCCTTTGTGGGTGAAACCTTCAGCAAGACCTTCTCACCAATCATAAAAGACACATCTCGAACCTTCCTGTCTGCATAACTCTTCTGTCTCGATTGAGCTGTACGGAGTCTCTCCTGAATCACCTTCACCTTCTCCAATGCATCCTGAACCAAATCTGTCACCAGCAATCTAGCCTCACCGGGTTCGAACCAACCAACTGGAGATCTACACCGCCTCCCATATAAGGCCTCATACGGTGTCATCTAAATGCTGGACTGATAGCTATTGTTGTAGGCAAACTCTGCAAGCGGTAGAAACCGATCCCATGACCCTCCAAAATCAATAACACAGGCACGTAACATATCCTCCAATATCTGAATGGTGCGCTCGGACTGCCCGTCCGTCTGAGGGTGAAAAGCTGTGCTCAACTGCACCTGAGTACCCAACTCTCGCTGAACAACCTGCCAAAACTGAGAGGTAAACTGAGTGCCCCGATCTGATATGATGGAAACTGGGACACCATGCAATCGAACTATCTCCCGAATATAAATCTCTGCCAGCCGCTCTGAAGAATAAGTAGTACAAATCGGAATGAAGTGCGCGGACTTGGTCAGCCCGTCCACAATCACCCAAATAGCATCAAATTTCTCCAGAGTCCGTGGAAGTCCGGTAACAAAATCCATAGTGATCCTCTCCCACTTCCACTCAGGAATAACCATCTGCTGATGTAAGCCACCCGGTCTCTGATGCTCATATTTCACTTGCTGACAATTAAGACACCGGGCTACATACTCCACAATATCTCTCTTCATCCTCTGCCACCAATAGTGCTGCCTAAGATCCTGATACATCTTCGCGACACCCGGATGAATGGAATACCGCGAGCTATGGGCCTCCTCCAATATCAACTCCCGAAGCCCATCCACGTTGGGCACGCAAATCCGGCCCTGCGTCCTCAACACACCATCATCTCCAATGGTCACATCCCTTGCATCATCATGCTGAACCCTGTCCTTAAGGACAAGCAAATGCGGATCCTCATACTGACACTCCTTAATACGGTCATACAAGGAAGACCGAGAGACCACACAAGCCAACACTCGACTGGGCTCCGAAATATCTGGCCTCACAAATCGGTTGGCCAAGGCCTTAACATCAACTGCAAATGGCCTCTCCTCAACTGGAATTTATGCCAAGCTCCCCATACTCACCGACTTCCGGCTCAACGCGTCGGCCACTACATTAGCCTTCCCCGGATGATACAGAATAGTAATGTCATAATCCTTAAGTAACTCTAACCATCTATATATATATCTATATATATATATATATATATATATATATATATATATATATATATATATATATATATATATAGTATTTTATCACCTTGCTTGCTGCCTCATCCATGAAATTTCCTTTTCGTCTTGCATGTAATGTTGCTAATCACACTTAAGAATATGGAGGAAGATCTTAACGTGTAATTCTTGGAGAGAAAGAACCTCATTTATTTGGGCTTTCAATTTTTATATGTGCTTGGCTAGTTTTGGTAAGTCTATGATTAATGGCTAGAGGTTGTTAGGGTGAGACTTATTTGAGACATTTCTGTAAGATTCCCTAAAAAAAAATGTAGCCATGTGATCAGGAGGTCACGGTCGAGCCATGAAAATAACCTCTTGCAGAAATAGAGGGTAAGAATGCACACAGTAAACCTTTGTGATCCGACCCTTCCTCGGACCCCGCACATAGAGAGAGTTTAATCCATCAGGTTGCCCGAGTTTTGACCAAATTTCTTACACATTTGGTCCAACAAAAAAATGATGGATTTTAAAAAGTACTAGAGTAATAAGTTTTTATTTAAAAAGTGATACGTCCAGAGGAGTTCAAGTATTAAATTGCCAAGTCTAGAGTATAAATTTGAATTTAAATGCGTATTGAATAAATGGAGCCAAGTTCATGATATTGTTTTTGTCAAAACAAAGTACTAGGAGTGTATATATTAAAGTTTTAAATTCTTAAAAACTAGCAATGCAACGTGCGTCGCAGTACGTGTTAATCATATTCATTTGCGAATCCCATTAAACTAATCATTCATTCGTAGTATTTCGTACAAACGGTCGGATCGCCAACTATACACATCTATCTCTCTTTCACCACCCCAACTTGTCTCCCATTTCTTGAATCTTTATATCCAAATTTATTCTTTCATTGATGTGGTTAATATCTCAGAAATGGCAATCGCAGCCGCCATTATTCTTCCTATTGGTCTTCTCTTCCTTTTATCTGGCCTCATTGTCAACTTCATTCAGGTACCCCCATTTTATCCATATTATTGTAACCATTTTTTTTTTGGATGTAATAAGTTTTTGGATTAGATCCCACGTTGCTTTTTTCATTTTTGTGTTGTTTTATGCATGTTATGGCTTCTAAATTCTTGATTTACTTAAAGACTTGCCCCTTTCATGTCCACATTGTTCAATGGATTTTTGTTATGACCGTGGTGTCCGGGGCAGCTTGCGCCTACCTCGACTATTCCACCGCGTACCTGCGACCTTCCACTAGCAGTGGTACAGGATAACTCTGCCCACCAAGGCTTAGACAGATAGGAAGAATCACCTAGTGATTTTGGTTCCCGCTGAGATTTGAATTTGAGACTTTATGGTTGTCATTGTTCAATGTTATGATTAGTTGCTCATTTTTGTCAAAAATATTAGTAGTTACTATCTGTATATATAATTATAACTTTTTCTTTGGTTATTTGACAACCTGTTTCTTAGAGTTTTGTTTAAATTTATTTAAGTTTGCAAAGTGGCTTTGCAGCTTGCTATGCTATTTATGTAGTTTCCAGAAAATCAGTGAACCAACAAATGTAATTAACTAAAAATATAGGCGTATACTTATGAAGAGAATCCTTGATATCGCGGGCTATAGCATGTGAAAATGTAATTTGGTGACGATACATCTTTCATCCATTACAATCTTCAACTTGTTTTTATTTTCAGGCACTTCTTTTCATTCTAGTTCGACCCTGTTCGAAAAACATATACAGAAGAATCAATAAAGAAGTTACAGAATTGTTATGGTTGGAACTCATATGGCTTTTCGACTGGTGGGCAAATGTTAAGGTGTTTGAAGACTATTAGTACTAAATATGATTGTTTACTTATATGCATTTCTAACTATTCACATTTTGTGCTAGATGTCATAACTACATAAATGTGATAAAATATTTTCCACATCTGAAGTAACATATCCAACTCCTGCTTTCTTTAATAGCTCAAGAAAAATGTGACACAATCTTTTCCATTAGATAAAAACGACTATATGCTGGTCTGTTGTAGGAAGAAAAGGAGAAGTTCATCCCATTTCTCTAAGTACTTTTCCGTGACTTGGACCATGCATGTGGCAGCAGGCGCTGTGCCTTTTTATTTATGCATGTGGAATACAAAAATTAAGTTAGTTTTGTTGAAGAAGAATTTCTTGATTAGGCGAGGAAAAGGTTGCGTTAGAAACATTCCATCATACTGATTTCTATTGTGTTTTAAGACTAACTATGTGCGTATTTTGTGCTTCCTGCTAGGTTGAACTATACACAGATCAAGAAACTTTTGGGTTGATGGGTAAGAAAACTCTGTCAGTTTTGTTACCTGAATTCTTTTGCGAGATAAGGTTGTCTAAATCTTCTTTTTTCATGTGTAAGCTTTATTGATAGTAACCGATTTCAGGAAAAGAGCATGCACTAGTAATCTCCAACCATAGAAGTGACATTGACTGGCTTGTTGGATGGGTTATAGCTCAGGTGCTTGTCTACTTCAACTTAAAATTTTCTCTTTCTTGAAGCATCCATTTATAAGAAAACCTTGAAATGTCATTTTCTCTCTTTGCCTTAGAAAACTTTGAATATCCCCATAGTTATTTGACTAAGAACTGAAGAAGGTCCAGGTTGGCGGCATAGTAGATTGATGGAAGAGGTTTCTTTAGGTATCTAAATGCCTACTTCTGATAGTTTGCTTAAAAAATGTTGGGATACATCTTGGGGAATTAATGAAATGATGTCAACTTATAAAAAAGAATGTTATAAAATGATGATCTTTGCCTAAGCATATAGACGTTAACAGAGACCCTAACTCAGAACCATTTTAAAGATAAGATATTCCACTTTCTGTTGAGAAGAATAAATGGTTCTATTTTCTTTTCGCTCTCACTCGTTTTTTTAATAATGTGGCAAGGATTGCTTATTAGGAAACATAGTATCATATTCATATCATTCTTCTGCGTTGCTTGCTTCTCGGACAATGTGGTGGGATGATTACTCATGCTGTTGTCATTGCTCAAGAACAAAACGTTACTCTTTTAGAATAGTGTGCCTATAGAAGAAAAATTAATAAAACAAAATAGTAAAGCCGGAGAACTTTGATGGATGTAGTAAATGATTATTTAGTAGATTGGGAAAATGGGTTTTCGATCTAAGCATTGGTACCATCTAAGCGAGCAACTCAAACATCGTATGGATTTTATGTTTTTTGTATATAATTGTAGCACTAAAGCAGAATTGCAGAAGGATCTGCTTTTTGAAATTTTCCTTTATGGTTATTTACAGAGAGTTGGTTGCCTCGGTAGCACAATTGCGTTGGCAAAGAAATCAATATCATATCTTCCTGTAAGTTTCTGACACCTTCAGAATTATTCACTATGTTATGTTCTCTGGTGCTAGTTGTTGTTAAGTTGGATTTTGCAACTGAATGCAAGTTATATTTTGTGTTAATTTAAAGTTTATAGTGTTCGGTTAAAGAGTGCGCATCAGATATTGCTTTACAAAGACACATTAATATTAGACCATTTTTCGCCATTTTTCAAACATTTAATTTCAGTAAGTGTAGCTGTCAAATTTTTAGTTTTAAGTGTATGATATCAAAGGGACATATCTGGGCCAAACTTTTAACTGATCTCTAGTAAAATGACCTCGTGAGTTGATATAAAATCAACTCTTCGTTGTGCTACAGCATTAGGGGAAAATGCTACTAGGTGGCTGACGAGCGCGTTAACCTATCTTCATAAGCTCAATGGTAAATGAAATATTTACTTTTCAGGTTTTGGGATGGTCAATGTGGTTTTCTGGTTATATCAGTCTCGAGAGAAGCTGGGCCAAGGATGAAAACACCTTGAAGGTACTATTATCGAACCTTTATCAGTTCGGACTGTAATCTTCTACATATGTTTGTTGCATTTATTTCTTCTCTCGGTCTTCCACTGCAGTCAGGATTCCAACAGCTAAATGATTTCCACCAACCTTTTTGGTTGGCTGTTTTTGTAGAAGGGACTCGCTTTACGCACGCAAAGCTTTTAGCAGCCCAAGAATATGCTACTTCTGCAGGATTACCTATCCCAAGGAATGTTTTGATTCCTCGAACCAAGGTGATGTAATCTTTTGTAACATCTTTCTGATTTGGATTTGGTGACATTAACATTTTCTCATCCTAGATTGAAACTTCAGAGGAATGATTCGTAACACTGACAACATGTACTTTTTTTTATATGTATGATCAAAGAGAAATTTTCCATAGATATTCATCTGCTCGCATTCTCTTCCTCAGGGTTTTGTTGCAGCAGTAAGCCATTTGCGTTCCTTTGTTCCAGCAATCTATAATATAACATTTGCAATTCCTAAAGATAAGCCTCGACCGACATTGCTAAGAATGCTTAGAGGATGTTCTTCTGTGGTAAGCTAATACCTACATACTTCTTTACTTTCCGAACCTGATATTTTTACTATACACGTTAATGTACACTATATTCTATTGAGAAAAAAGATTTCTACACTATGTCACTATATGCTTGTGACTGCAAATATGCACAGTACGTGCAGCGATCTGCACATTTTGCAGCTAATTTACTAATTAGTTTGAAATTGCTCCTCTCATCAGTAATTTTTGAGCCTAGATTGATTAGAATGGCTTATATTGTCCACTTACCTTGCTGTGTCTCTCTTCACTAACATTCCCTCTTTTCATGTTCAATGTTCCTTGTTCGCAATAGAGGCAAACTGGTGCTTGAATAAAACTGAGGCTGCAGTTATGCTGTTGTTTCTGACTAATAATTCTATACATTGCAGTTTGTGGATATGTGACTGAGTTTCTCCTCATGAAGATTTTGACATTTGTTTCCTTGTAGGTCCACGTGCGTGTTGAACGCCGTTTGATGCATGAATTACCAGAAGATGAGAGTGGCATTGCACAATGGTGCAAAGATGTTTTTGTTGTAAAGGTAGAATATCGATACAATGAGGCCTAGTTTATTGATTGTAGAATCTGATACAAACAAGATAAACTTTCTACAGAAAACAATGTCAAGCTAATCTATGTAAATTGTATAGCATGTAAATTAGTCAAAAAGTACTTAGCTTTCACTTAAAAGGGAGCAGCCCGATGCATTAAGCTCCCGCTATGCGCGGTTTCCGGGGAAGGACCGGACCACAAGGGTCTATCGTATGCAGCCTTACCCTGCATTTCTGCAAGAGGCTGTTTCTACGGCTCGAACCCGTGATCTCCTGGTCAGATGACAGCAGCAACTTTACTAGTTACGCCAAGGCTCTCCTTATTAGCTTTCACTTACTCATGTTAATTATTATATACCCATTGATGCTCTTTTTCACTGGCGATAGGATACTTTGTTGGAACGACATCTTGTTACGGGTACATTTGGTGATCAAGAATGTCAAGATATCGGAAGACCGAAAAAGTCCTTATTGGTGAGGAAAGAGCAAAAATTTTAAAATAGCCACAGCTTGTCACTTCCATTCTGTTCATCTGTTTAACAACAACTACATTATCTTGTTGATATGCAGGTTGTTATCTGTTGGTCATGTTTCCTTTTCTTCAGCGCCATAAAATTTTTCGAATGGTGTCCATTCTCTTGGGGAGGAGTTGTATTCTGTGCAGTTTTCTTGGTCTTCGTCCTAGTCTTGATGCAGATTCTCATTGTCTTTTCTAAGTCAGAAAAATCTATTGCTCCTAAAGTACCTCCGCGAAATACATTGGAGGAAAATCTACTACCAGCATGATAATATGATGAAATTTAAGATGGTTTAACTGGTTTATATAGGGGTAATTTGATCATACAAATTAGAGAGGAGGACTAAGAAGGGCTGGAATTTTTACAAGAAATTTTTGAAGATCAAGATTCATTGATTCTTTGGTGGCACTAACTTTCTCATTTTTTTCTTTTGATTTGCTGTTCATGATTTGGCTTATGAAATATCAGCAATATGTTTAGGTTAAATTTAGTAGTTTATAAAATTATCCAAATGTATCTTACTTCGGAAACAACCCGTCTATCTCTACAAGGTAGGAGTAAGGTCTGCGTACACGCTACCTTCCCGGATCCCACTAGCTATATTGTTGTTGTTGTTGTTGTTATATGTGAAAAGTTGATACAATTGTTGTATAATTTATTTGACAGAAAAATATAAGCTGAAGCTGGGATACCACTGCTATATTATAAAGTTTTACATATTTTCAGTAACCAAATGGCTAGTGCTTAATATTGCTTTTGTAGGAAGAAGATTGTAAAAAAATTCTTCTTTTCTTTATGATTAATCCTATTTTAAATGTGTTTTAATAATTCTACACATATAGCTGGAACTGTGCAAGTGTTCATGCATGAGGTGCCGTGAAAGGTTGTAGACTTTGAGGAATTTGGGGAAAAAATCAGAAATAGCATATTCACAATTGGTAATTGAAAAATAGCCAAACTTTCAAAAGTAATCGAAATTTAGCCATTTTTTCATGTAAAAATAAACTCTAAACAAAAACACCCTTAAAAATCCGGAAATTCCAGCATAATATGTTGGAGTTCGGATCTTTTTGCATATTAGATTCTAGCATAATGTGCTGTAGTTCCAACATAATATGCTGTAAGTTTATACGCAGGAGCTCCATAATCCCGCATATTATGCTGGAACACTCCGTGTGCTGGAGTTCCAACATAATATGCTGGAAGTTTATATGTAGGAACTCCATAATCCTGCATATTATGCTGGAACTTTCGTGTGTTGGAGTTCCAACATAATATGCTGGAAGTTTATACGTAGGAGCTCCATAATCTTGCATATTATGCTGGAACTTTTCGTGTTTCAGCAAAACAATGGCTATTTTTCAATGATTTTGCAAACACTGGCTATTTTTCGATTACCAATCCGAAAAATAGCTAGCCCGTGCTATTTTCACACGAAGTTCATAGTTTGGGCCTTTAAGTAAACCTTGCACTTCACTTTTGAGGGAACACCAAAAAGAAAAGGGCAAAGATCACTTTTAACTCACTGCTGAAACTATTTACATCCAGTAACCGCAAAAGTGTATAATTTAGATTTTTTTATATAATATACTATACAAAATATATACATTTTTCGGCTATGATTTTAAGAGCGGCTACACACTCGTCATTTCCCAAAAGAAATCCTATAATTAACTTAATGAAGAGAAAAAAGTAGCCTCCTACTCAAATCCATCACATACATCAATTATAGCTACAAAAAGTAACAAAAGTTTGACAAGAAACAACTTTACCATCAAGTATTGCAACAAAGAAATTTCAAAATCATATGAAGGTAGTTTCAAGAGACGCGAGGAACGTAGACGAATAATCAACGATCGTGATGATAGAGATTCCAGCACGTGTGAAAGTTGTGGTGACAGATATAGCGGATATAGAGGTGGTGACGAGGAAGATAATAATAATAATGGTGGTGTCAGAGACAGTAGCTTACGAACACGAGGCGGTGGTAATGGTGACGGCGAAGATGGAGGTGGTGTATTGGGTGTTAGGGGCAACGACGGAGACATGCTGGTAGAAATGCGAGCTTCTACAACAAATAGGAGATTTACTGCTATTGAAAATGCTAGTTGAAGGCAAAAGCTGACCATATTTTTGAAGTGATTGTGAGGATAAAATGCTACTATAGTACATATTTATATAGTGATATATCCTCTCAAGAAGTTAGGCAAATAATACTAAGCTATTATTATACATTGTTTAGAGATACCAAAAAAAGACAGTCCGATGCACTAACCTCCCGATTTATGTGAAGTGCAAAAAATGTCGAATTACATTGCACGCAACCTTAGCCTGTGTCGTCAAGAAGCTGGTTAAATCACACTGATGATAGTAAAAAATACTTCACAAAATATCAAAGGACAAGAAATTAGTAGAATAATTTGTAGTTTATGAGTAGCACTTCAATTTGTATTGTACATGTTCAGGGCTTATATTGTGTTAAGGAAAGGTGCCAAAAGCAACTAAAGGTAATGACATTATAAGATTTTTTTCTCTTGACTTTTATCTTTCTATATTGGACAGTCTTAAATTAATACTGTCCAAATTGAATCATTGAATATTTCATAGAGTATAATACTTCAGGTTTTTGGATGGCATATATTTAAAAATGCGTACGATAAAGGAGAAAAATGCGATATTCAGTTGAGGTTTACACTTGCTTAACCAATTTTTGGACAATAAAATTGCCCCATAAAATATATCTAGACATTTAATTTTTTTATTGCGGATAACTGTCATAATTAACAATAAAATGCAGTACTTTACATTTTGGATGTTGAATTATATTGGTGGGTAAAATTTTAATGGTTTATTTGATACCAAAAAGAATGTTACATCTCATGTTCTAGTCAGATGTGTCTTTTGAGGGGCTTTTCACGTAAATGTCCAAAAAACAGGACATTTCATATGTTATTCAAATAAATGAACAACAAAGTATTAAGTCTTGTTAGTGAAAATCTAGGTGGAAAAAGAGGGAGAAATTAAGTCCCTTTATTTAAGTCGCAACAAATGGTAAATAAATACGCTACAAAAAAGAGGTGCGAAGAAAATGAGCTGAATTTGAGACAAAGGGAGAAATTAAGAGCCCGTTTGGACATATAAAATTTTTCCTTTTTTTTAAAATTTTTTTTTTTGAAAATAATGTTTAGTTATCCCATTCTTACCAATTTTTCCTTTTTCACTTGAAAATTCCTTTTCAAATTTGAAAAAGTGGTTCTCACCACTTTTTCAATTGAAAATGGGAATTTGTTAGTTTTTAGTTTTATCAATTTACCCTATATTTTTAAAATTTATAAAATGACCCCATTAGTTTTTCATCTTTGGCAGATACATCTTTGGCGACTGATGGTGGAACATCAGTCCTCGCTGATTTTGCATCTTCTGTGTATTGCAGTAAAGCATATTATGATAACAGTTAAACAATAGCATTTTGATTGTTTATTTCAAGTAGGATAATCAAATTGGGGTGGTTTTGATATTTTTACAAGTTGTGGGGTATAAATCATGTTTCATGATTTTGAAAAAAAAGACATCCAAATATAGTGCAAAAATTATAACCAAACACAACTTCATCTTCAATTCAAATTTTAGTGAAATTTCAAATTTAAAAAAAAAATAAATTGAAATTCATGTCCAAACGCCTACTAAGTCCCCTTATATAGTCTTCTCATCAAGTATTGGTACAATACTTTAGTGAAGAGTTCTCATATTTTTCAAATAAAATTTATATATTTAGCAATGATCATGTCCAACTATGTTTTATAAAAAGGACTAAGCAGTCGTTGCAAATATAATCTGGTTTATAAGTCCGGAGTCGAATCCCACAGAGAACTAAGGCTTAACTACAGTTGTTCAATATCACTAAGAAACAAAAGTCTAAAAAATTGCCTAATTATAAATATTATAATGTTTATTTCTATCTAATTAATTAACAAATCTAAAAAGCAGTAAAACTATCAATTAACAAGGATAATGATTATAGACAAGATTACAGAGGTCTAGAGTTATGATTTTTCCAATTGTCGGAATCCTTCCCGCTGTGTCTTCTATAATTTCGCCTAAGTATTATCTACCGATCATGAGTACTTCGGATGTTGTAATTCTCTTCCGAGCAACTACCACAATTTACTAGATGTATTCTTCCGAATTACGCTAGCTGGCACTAGTGCACCGCTCACTAAGATCGCATCAAGACTTCATTATTCCTAATCCCACCTTTAAATCCTGTGTATTTATCCCTCACATACGTTGGGAGTGATGTTGTTCAACAACTACCTGAATATATACCCTTTTCCAAGCAATACACACTAAATAGGCACAGTCAGTTGATGGTCATTCAATCAACAGCAACAAACACGTAGTTGAACAAGTAGAGAAATCCAACGGCTCAATTATATAAAAACATAAAAAGGAATTCAACCTGCAAAAGGTTCCATCAAAACCCTAGATAAAAAAAATTAGATATTCGTAATAGTATGCGAAACTACAATACTAGAATTCATAACTAATAATGAAAATAGAGGAAGAAAGAGGGAAAAACCTGAAGTTGAATCCTTCTCCTTCTTGCTCCTAGCATGTTCTTGCCTCCCTAAAGTCTTCTCTCCTTCCAAAGTAGTGTCTCCCTCTTCAAAATCACGTTTTAGGATGTATTTATAGTGACTAAGGTTTGTATGGGGCGGATTTTCCTTCTCCTATTTCGGATAGGAGAAGCTGGTTTTTTCTACTCCGGTCCCGGTCTGGCGAAGTGAACCTCGCTTCGCTATCCGGGACTTTTCTCTTCAGATCTTTTTCACCAATTTTTCTCTCATTTGATCCTTTTTCGCGCATGTTTATTCATACACATAAGAACACGTAATGAGCATATTTTCACTTCAAAAATCATGTGATCTCCCATAACTCACATAAGAAATAATATATAAACATACTAAAAAATATGCATTTTTCGTCATTTATCAAGCAACAACATAAAAATACTATAAGTCACAATAAGTAACAATTCAAAATATTTAAAAGATATAAAAAATTGCAGTCAAAGAAAAACTCCTTCAACTTTTCCAAAAGTAACTGCATCATATAAATTGGAACGGAGTATAAAATTAGTTTGTTAAACGTGTCAGGACAGTATAACCATTTTCTATACCTTGTTGTTTACTGTATATCTATGAAGAACTTGCAAGGACGGCTTCAGAAGTTAAAAAGGAACACTCATTAATATTTAATACCTTAAGAAAATTTCTTATTAATTTTTTTATATTTAAAAATAGTTCAGCCAAATTTCTAAGTTGTAGAAGGACGTGATTTGCTTACGTAGAATTCTTGAAACCTAAAATATGTCAAACCAATTATATATTTTTGTTATAAAATAAAGACTATAAAGTAAATAAATCGAAGACAAGTATGGGAGAGATTGAAATTTTTATTATAATGAACTGAAATCTCTTCTATTTATAGAAGAAATGAAGTTGTTGTGTAAGCTGCTACTGCAAGCTGCTGTGTAAACTGCTTGTAAGCTGTTGTTGTACCAGATATAGATAATCTTCTACCAGGGGTAATATTTATCTATAACGGAGTACCAAAGTGATAAGCTTAGAAGAAAGGAAGCTGCTGTGTAAGCTGCTACTGTGTAAGCTGCTTGCAAGCTATTATTGTACCAGATATAGATAATTTTCTATCGAGGGTAATGTTTATCCATAACGGAGTACCGAAGTGATAAGCTTCTTCAGGAGGCTTATTTCCAATAGAGTACTAAATAGATAAACATATTTACGGCGAAGTCCAATATGGATAAGCTTCTTCGGGAAGCTTATTTACAATGGAGTACTAAATGAACATCCATAATATAATATATTTATAACACTCCTCTTTGGATGTTCATTAAAAGATAATGTGCCTCATTAAAACCTTACTAGGAAAAACCCCGTGAGAAAAATATCATAGTGAAGGAAAAAGAGTACACATATTTAGTAATACGCATAACTAGTTGTCTCATTAAAAACCTTATAAGGAAAACCCCGTAGGAAAAACCTTAGTAAGGAAAAAAAGAGTATAGCGCGTATTTTACTCCTCCTGATAAAAACCTTATTTCAAATATTTGAGTCTCCACATTCCAATCTTGTATACCATCTTCTCAAAAGTTGAAGTTGGTAAAGATTTAATGAAAAATTTGCTGGATTGTCACTTGAACGGATTTGCTGCACATCGATATTACCATTCTTCTGTAGATCATGTGTGAAGAATAACTTTGGTAAAATATGTTTCGTTCTATCTCCTTTAATCAATCCTCCCTTTAATTGGGCTATGCATGTAGCACTAACTTCGTATAATATTGTGGGTCTATTATCATATTCCAACACATGTTTTGCTCGAATAAAATAAATCGCCGATCTCAATCATACGCATTCCGTACTTGCTTCATGAATAGCTATTTCTCAGCATGATTTGAAGAAGTAGTAACAACAGATTACTTTGTGGAGCACCATGATATGACAGTACCTCCACATGTAAACACATACCCAGTTTGAGATCGAGCTTTATGGGGATCGGATAAATAATCTGCATCTGCTTAACCAATATGACTTGCACCACCTTTGTTAGCATTAGCAAGATACATAAGTGCACCAATTGCACTGAGATAGAGTATTTCAGGACCACGAAGTTCCTCATCCTCTTCTGGAGGTCGGAACGGATCCTTATTCACCACATATGATCGAACACCCATTGGTGTACTTAATGGGTGCGCTTTGTCCATGTAAAAGCATTTAAAGACCCTTTTTGTGTAGGCAGATTGATGGAGAAGATCTCGTCTGCCAAATATTCAATTTGCATACCAATATAAATTTCATTTTTCCAAGATCCTTCATCTCAAATTCTTTCTTAAGATGTTCAATTGCCTTTTGGAGCTCTTCTGGAGTTCCAACAAGATATATATCATCAACATAAACAGTAAGTATAAGAAATTTTAATGCCATTTTCTTTATAAAAATACATGGACAAATAACATTATTTTTGTAACCTTCTTTCAGCAAATATTCACTGAGGCGATTATATCATATGCGCCCAGATTGATTTAAACCATACAAAGATCTTTGTAATTTGATCGAGTACATTTCTCGAGACTTTGAATTATATGCTTCAAGCATTTTAAATCCTTCCTGGATCTTCATATAGATTTAATCAAATGAGCATATAGGTTATGACTTGCATTTAAATGGCATGACATCTTCAAGAGTCTGGACTACAGGTACGATCCTCACAATCTTTTATAATATTGTGCACTATATTATACCAAATATATTGACAATCATTTTATATCGGTTCCTAAGCGACATAACTTTTTGAGATCTCATCACTTTCTTTATTTTTAGGTACCTGAACTTCTTCTGGAGTTTTATGAAGTGTTATGTCGCGGGATCTTCTAGAGATCATTTCCTTCTCATTATGATCATTTTGATCATTTCTTCCTATCATTTTTCAAGGACTGTTACCTTTGGAACCGATAGATTTACTACGCTTTATGCGTGCAATAAAATATTGTGACGACCCCGCCGGTCGTCTCATGAGTTACCGGTCCGTTTCCCCCATTTCTGCTTCTATTTGCTTTGTTCATCTGTATTTTGAGTGTGACGATCCAACCCGTCGTCTCATGCATTACAGCCCGTTTTCCCCATTTATTACTCTTTCATGTTTTATTATCAGCAACGGGTGAGTTAGAGTTGAATTGAATTGGTTTGGGTAGGAAATGAGACACTTAGTCTCTTTAAGGAAGGTTTGGTTTGGAAAAGTCAACCGAACATTGACTTATTAGTTAGAAGGCTCGGATCTGAATTTTGGTGATTCGTTTAGCTTCGGGAGGTGATTTGTGACTTAGGAGTGCGATCGGAATTGAATTTGGAGGTCCGGTGTAGAATTAGGCTTGAATTAGCGAAGATTGAATTTTGGCGAATTTCGGTTGGTAGGTGAGATTTTGATCCGGGGGTCGGAATGGAATTCCGAGAGTTGCAGTAGCTTCGCTAGGTGATTTTGGATGTGCGGGTAAAATTTCAGGTCATTTGGACGTCGTTTGGTTGGGTTTTTGATCGAATGCGTAATTCGGAAGTTTTTAAGAAACTTAGGCTTGAATTCGATGTGATTGATGGTTTTAGCGTTGTTTGATGTGTTTTAAGGATGAGAACAAGTTTGAATGAAGTTTTAGGATGTATTGGTATTTTTGGTTGAGGTCCCGGGGGCCTCGGGGTGAATTCGGGTGGTTGAACGAGAGGTTTTGAGTTGTGTTGCAGGTCTGTTGCTGCTGTCATCTGGTATTTCCGCTTCTGCTGAAATGGACCGCAGAAGCGGTTCCGCAGAAGCGGTTCCGCAGAAGCGGGTGAGCGATCGCAGAAGCGGTCCTTGAGGGCTTGGCAATTTCCGCGGAAGCGGATGTGGATCCGCAAATGTGGCGACCGCAGAAGCGGTTCTAGACCGCATAAGCGGTCCGGAGAAATTTAAGTGAGATCGCAGAAGCGATCGTTTGGTCGCATATGCGGTGACCGCAGGTGCGGCATGATAACCGCAGAAACGGAAAACGGTCTGGGTTTAAGTGAACAGTGTTTTCACGATTTTGAAAGAGAAGAAAAATATTTTGGACTTCGGCTTAGGCGGTTTCTTGGGCAATTTTGAAGAGAATTCGAAGGGACTTCATCAGGTATGAACTATTGGACTCGGATTATGTTTATATAGTGAAAAATCATGGATTGAACACTGAAATTTAAGGGATTAAATGCCAAAAATGGAGGTTAGGGCTTGAAACTTAAGAGAGCTTAAATTGATGATTTGAGGGGTCAAATGGACTCCGATTTTGGTGAATTTTATATGTATGGATTCGTGGCGAGACGAGGAATCCGGTGATGTGAATCTCGTAATTTTTCGAGAAGTGGGCCCGGGGCTCGGGTTTTGCCAACTTAGTGAATTTTGGTGTTTTTCGAGTCTTTTCGATTGGGTTATGTTTCTTTAGCCTATTATAATGTATTCGTTGTGGTTTTAATCAGATTCAGCATGCGAAGAGGTTGATTCGAAAGGCAAAGGCATAGCGAGCTAGACTTGTGGCCGGCTTGAGGTGAGTAATAGATGTAGATGATGACCTGAGGGTTTGAAACCCCGGTATATCACATTGTGACGCTATATTGAGGCGAGACACGTACTCTATGACGAGTGCGGGGTCGATTGTGACTGGGGATTGTGACCTAGTCCGTTCCGATTGATGTTCGTACCGTGTTCCTGACTAGAAATTGTTTGGTAATCCTCCTACTTGAATTTTTATGAATTTTGTTTGGGGCTTTGTGCCTATCATGTGCATCCTTCAGGGTTCCTTATCACTGTTTCCATGATGCTTAGCATATTTCATGATATCAGTCCTGAGCTAGACACTGCCTCGAAATGATTAGTAAACAAATAAAGGTTTATACACTTAGCTCTATAATTCCTAATAATTGAAACTAAAAATGAACAATTTGACTGTGCCCGAGTGGCTTGCATGCATATATATATCTGGACTGAGTGTGGATCGGGCTGCACGCCGTAACGAATGTTACGATGATATTGCGCTTGGGCTGTAGGAGCCCCTCCGGAGTCTGAACCCCCACAGTGAGCGCGGGTACCCAAATGGATCGGGCTGCGCGCCGCAGCTGTCATGTGCATTGCATTGGATTCATGCATTTATACCTGTTTGTCTTATTTGTCCTGGTATTGTTGTTGTTCCACCTTTTTATGCTGAATCGCTGATTATAGCTTTATATTGTGATATTTCGGAATTTCTTACTTTCAGCCATTATATATATTTATTACTCACTGAGTTGGAAGTACTCACTTTACTCCCTGCACCATGTGTGCAGATTCAGGTGCCCCGGAGACTTAGTGGAGCTGTTCGCTGTTTTCTTGAAGTTTATTTTCAGGAGTTGTTGAGGTAGCTGCCTGACGTCCGCAGGACCCAACTCCTCCCCTTTATTTTATTTGTCTTTCCATATCCTAGACTTCTTTATTACTATGGATATATTACTCTGTTACACCTAGAGGCTCTAGACTCGTGACTCCAGATCTATTGGGAAATGTTTGGAATATTCGTTATTATTTTTCGTACTATTTTATTTAGATTCGGATTGGAACCTTGACATTTGACATCTTAATTGTATTATTTGTTAACGGATTACGTATTTGGGTTGAGAGTATTTAATTGGTCGGGCTTGCCTAGCATCAGTGTTGGGCGCCATCACGACCGGGATTGGGGTCGTGACAGGTATCGGGTTAGACGGATTGGATCCGGAATGATTTTGATAAGGTTTGAGACACTTAGTCTCTTTTAAGAAGGCTTAAATTGAAAAAGTCAACCGCATGTTGACTTATGTTTTAGAAGGCTCGGATGTGAGTTCCGATGGTTCGTTTAGCTTCGGGAGGTGATTTGTGACTTAGGAGTGTGATCGGAATGGGTTTTGGAGGTCCGGAGTAGAATTAGGCTTGAACTGGCGAAATTGATATTTTGGCGATTTCCGGTTGGTAGGTGAGATTTCGATCCTGGGGTCGGAATGGAATTCCGAGAGTTGCAGTAGCTTCGTTGTGTCATTTGGGATGTGTGTGCAAAATTTCAGGTCATTCGGACGTGGTTTGGTTGGGTTTTTGATCGAAAGCATATTTCGGAAGATTTTTAGAACTTAGGCTTGAATCCGATGTATTTTGAATAATTTGGTGTTGTTTGAGGTGTTTTGATGATTGGAACAAGTTCGAATAAGGTTTTAGGATGTGTTTGTTCTTTTGGTTGAGGTCCCGGGGGCCTCGGGTGAGTTTCGGGTGGTCAATCGGACCATTTTGGAGTTTGAGAAGTTGCAGATTTTGAAGTTCAGCTGTTGCAGAGATTTATACCTTCGCGTTGCGAGTGGGCATCGCGTTCGCGTAGAATGATTTGAGGAAGGCCAGAAATTAAGCCTTCGCGTTCGCGAGAGGGGCTTCGCGTTCGCGGAGGGATTGGGTAGTTGGTCACCGCATTCGCGGAAGGGCAAGCGCGTTCGCGAAGAGTGGTCTGAGCAAGGCATCGCGTTCGCGTTGGTCGTGTCGCGTTCGCGTAGAGGAAGAAGTGGTCAACGTAAGTTTGTGCTTAGGGAACGCGAGGGTTTGACCGCGTTCGCGAAGAAGGGGGAGTCAGGCCTGGGCAGAATGTTTTAAGTCATATCAGTCGCGATTTTGGGTCATTTTTCCTCCATAGCTGGTCATTTAGGGAGCTTTTTGAAGGATATTAAAGAGGGATTCAAGGAGAAACGTTTGGAGGTAAGAATTTCGGAACTAAAACTCAATTCTATTGTGAAATCTACCTAGGAATTCATGGAAATTTGAACAAAAATGGAAGAACTAGGGCTTGGAATTTTGGGGTTTTGATTTGGGATTTGAGGGGTCATTTGGGCTCCGATTTTGGTGTTCTTTATATGCATAGACTCGTGGGGAGATAAGGAATCCGTTGATGTGAAAATTTCTGAGTTTCGAGAAGTGGGCCCAGAGCTCGGGTTTTGCTAATTTCGGGATTTTTGGTATTTTTCGATTGTCTTCGCTTGGGCTTTGTTCCCTTAGCATATTGTGACGTATTCGCTCTGATTTTGACTAGATTCAACGCGAGTGGAGGCCGATTCGAGAGGCAAAGGCGTCGCGGAGTAGTATTTTCACCGGTTTGAGGTAAGTAACCATTGTAAATTTGGAACTGAGGGTACAAACCCCGGTATTTGACTTGATTTGATAAATGCGGTAACGCACATGCTAGCTGACGAGCGTGTGGGCATGCACCGGTAGGGGATTGTGACTTGGTCCGTCTCGTAGCGACTATTAAGTCGCGTCTTATATTTGGAAACGATATATTATTCTGGAATTTGGATCCTTATAATGTATTATGGGCTTTATGCCAGGTTTGGGGCCTTTGCGCCGATCTGTAGCAACCCTTAGGGGCATTTTTAACTATTTTCCTCACTTTACTTGTTAATAGCATAGCCTCAGTCCTGTTTTGACCTGTTAAATGTTTTAAACTGGTTTTATCATTCTACTCCTACTGTGAGGACTGTTTGGGCTGAGTTCCCTAATATCTGTTGTCATGCCCGAGAGGTTGTGAGGCTAATGACTGAGAGAGGTTGAGGACCTAATCGTGAGGATTATATATATATATATATATATATATATATATATATATATAAATCATATAACGATATTATATGTATATGTTATGAATCGGGCTGCACGCCACAGCGATACTTATATGGATCGGGCTGCACGCCGCAACGATATGACGCTTGGGCTGTAGGAGCCCCTCCGTAGTCTGCACACCCCCAGTGAGCGTAGTCGACTATAAATATACGGATCGGGCTGCGCGCCGCAGCGGTTATTTTATGAGTTAATACTGAGCCGAGTGCTGATAGTGAGTATTGTGTGACTAGAGTTGAGTCACGTGTGACTGAGAGGTTGCCCGAGGGGCTATATTTCGAGTGACTTCTTGCCCAAGGGGCCCCTGTTATGATATTTCTACTGTTTTCATTTTTTTTATAAATAAGCCTCTGTTGGACATATTGTCAAGTAAGTGATTTCAAGTGTTCACCTAAAAATAATGAATTTATGACAGAACTGATTTTAGAATATATGTTTTGAACTGCTCGTCACTGCTTTCAGTCCATTATTTACTTTAGTTACTTACTGGGTTGGAGTACTCACTTTACTCCCTGTACCTTGTGTGCAGATACAGGTGCCCGAGAGGCCGAGTGAGAGCTTTCAGCTGTTTTTCCAGCACTTGCCGGGGATTTCGAGGTAGCTGCATGGCGTCCGCGGCCCCGATTTCTCCCTTCTATCCTTTTACTTTTCCGCATTTTTAGACCATCTATGTAGTAGGTTGTTCAGACTTGTATTAGAGGCTCTAGACTCGTGACACCAGATCAGTCTGGGCTGTGTAGTTTCTATGCCTTGTTGATTTCCACATATGTTTTCCTGTTATTTTAAACACGTATTATGATAATTGGTATTTAAACCGTGTTAGCAAATGAATTATTAAATGAATATGGGTTGTGGTTGATAGTTGGTCTGGCTTGCCTAGTAATGGGATAGGCGCCATCACGACCGGTATTTGGGGTCGTGACAAATTTATCCTTCAGGGACTTTAATTTTAATGGAAGCATTTGCAGCTGAAATATAATAGTTAATTTTGGATCAGCAAATGCTTCTGGCATTTGACTTGAATTATCTTCTAAGTGATGATCATATTAATGATAATTCGATTCATATAGCATATTTTCCAGCTGTTTATTTCATCCCCCAAATGTTAGAAAAACTAACATATATCCCCAATCTTCTTTGGGAAACCTATCTTTGTGCATTTTGGTAGAGAAACTAATCATATACCACACATCAAAAGTTATTAGATAATAAAAATATTTGGTTTCTGATCCTAAACCAATTGTGAGGGGAGGACTTATCATATATTATTGGTCTGATGCATACAAGTGCTGTTGCATGCAATTTAGAAAATCTTAGACCAACACATGAAGCTTTCTTCTCATAAGCAATAGTTTAGCCATTAATAGGAGGTACTCAATGCTAAACTAGCTTGGATATAAACCAGCATCATCAAGATGAACTATCTTAATTTCATAATCTAAAAATTATGCTCTTAATTGCCAAAATACAGGTTGACAATAAACATACATATAACCATCTCATATATGCATCTATAAGTGATTCACATGATAGGTGAATGAGCCTATATTCACCTTTTATATATTCCAGAACTCAGGGGTCTTAGTCCAACTTTAGCTGGTATAATCAACTAATTATGAGAACAAGCAACACAATAGAATTCTTGAAGAATCTTCTAGTTCTTTAGTATATGCTTATCTGAATTCTCAAATAGCTCATTTAAAAATGGCAAATGAAAACTTAGAGTTTATCATGGCATGTGCTATCTCTTAGTAAACTTCTAGTTTACTATGGCATAAATTTTTGCATTAGTAAACTTCTGATTTACTGTGGCTACTTTTGTATCAGCGAATTTCCGATTTACTGTAGCTACTTTTGCCTCAGTAAAACTTATGATTTACTGTGACTGCTTTTGCATTATTAAACTTCTGGTTTAGTGTGATACATGATATAGTACAAATTGAAGAATAAGGCGGGTAACTTCTCACATACATATTATTTTACCCCCTATGATTGTGGAAATATGAAGATTCTCAATCTTCCAGTCATTTGTAGGCTCAATATGATAGCCATTTGTATTAGTAAGCTTCAGGTTTACTATAACATATGTTTTGACCATAATCATATAATATGAATGACATATTTGTATATAAGCTCTTCGAGAGCCTTCATTTATTATCCAAAATATAAATATTTATCAGACACTACTGGTGTCGTGTGTCTTCTAGACAAACAGTTGATACATTTTGTACTATCAAATATTGCTCAAACACTTTTAGTATCACGAGAGAAAATCATAACCAAATAAATAATATAAAACAATTGTTTAAGCACAAGAAAATATCTCTTCATAATTTTCCTACTTTAGGAGGAAATTTCAATTGCGTTACTTCTTCAAGAGCAAATTTAAAATACGAAATATTGAGTATATATTCTCTCAATTATATTACCTCTTTTGGAGGTGAACTGTAATATATTTACATCAAGCGCATTCATATTCGCGAGCTTTATTAATATTGTCACATTCACTTCCGGGAATGAATTAATATTTATAAAAAAATCTCATCCTTCAGGAAATTGAACATAATTATCTGAACACGCATTAATCACATCAAATTGTGATGCTTCAACCTCTTTTAGAATATTTACTACTTCAGGAGCAAATCGAGGTGTGCATGTAATATTAGAGAATATTTCTCTAGCTTATCTTCAATTATAACCATAGAAAGCCTAAATTATCACTTCTGGTGGTCATAGGCATATACCACTTCTGGCGGTTAACAAAACTTAGTTGAAATGAGATATACGAAACATAACCACTTTTGGTGGTTGTATATTTCTTGCAAACTCTGCTAGAGTTTAAGTGGATTTAACAATGTTATCCATTGTAATTCTTTATTAAGATAATTAGGATGAAAACAAATACCAAAATAGGTACTGTATACGTAGCATATAACCACGCAAGCGATGATAAAGATATTAAATCAAATATAAACAAAAGGCTCAAATTACTTTACACAAATTTGGCCACTCCAGACATATGTGATATCCACATCACTACTGCCAAGAAAAGAAGCTGACCACCTCAAGGATATAATTCGCCTTATGATGCTCGAAATAAATAAGATCTAACCACGGACGTAAGAGTGTCGCCTTACATCAAATGAACACTTAAATAGAAATTAAATTCGAAGTAAATGCTCAAAATGGAAATCTCGTGCTGATAACGTGTTATAAAATAAAGACTATAAAGTAAATAAACCGAAGACAAGTATAGAGAGAGATTGAAATTTTTATTCAACTTCAAACTGATGTACATAATAAACTGAAATCTCCTCTATTAATAGAAGAAATGAAGTTGTTGTGTAAGTTGCTACTGCAAGTTGCTGTGTAAGCTGCTTGTAAGTTGTAGTTGTACCAGATATAGATAATCTTCTATCGAGGATAATGTTTATCCATAACGGAGTACTGAAGTGATAAGCTTAGAAAGAAAGGAAGTTGCTATGTAAGCTGCTACTGCTGTATTGGGAAAAATAAATATTACACGTGGAATTAATTAAGTGGCTAACATGGCAAGACATGTGGATCACTAGGAAAGCGACAGCTGGAGAAGGGTATTAAAAAAGACGCGAGTCTTAATAGGTACGAGCAAAATATCTAAGAGACGAGAAGAAACGGTTGCTCGAGTCTCTTTAGTGATTTGAAGAGGCACCGGTGGAATGAACCAAGACAATAAAAAGGGCAGATTCATTGATCTTTAATTAATGAGCATGAATGATTACAAACTTTATAGAATCTTCACGAAACAGTTACGATTACCAATTATAACGTTCATTAATGTCACTAATGCTCATAATGACTCGATCATAAAAGGGAAAAGACGTTGTACTTAGAGATGACTATATAAGGAAAAGAAATTTTATTTGTATGGACACGTTCTGATTATTATTGGAATACAATTATTCACTTTTGCTTTCTATTGATTACTTTGCTATTCTAATTTTTTTTCTTACCGCAAGAATATCGATTTCCTTGATTATCAACAACCCGAGTACTTCTAAAAATAGGCTTTGGCCGGAATTCTTATATTTTGGTTAAACAAATTGGTTCCGTTGTCGGGAATCTAATAATCTTTTCGCATTCCAAATTCACTTTTCTGCCAAAAAATCATGTCAAACGCTAACCACAACAACCAACAAAACCAGCAAGACCAGCTAAGCCAACAAAATCAACAAGAGAATGCCACCCCAGTCCCTTCACCTTGAAATACTCCTCGACACTCCCGAGACAACTCACCTGACAGATCAACATCACATGTTAATGATCAACAAGGGGACGATCAAAATGTTGATGATACATTAAAGCAATAATTGTAGAACATGTGATCAATGCTCTTCAAGCTTTCATTAGCGGATTACCAACTGTACCACCAACTCCGCCTCCAAAAAACACCGCAACCATAGAGAATCCACGTTTAGGACTCGCCAATTAGGGCAGCGGAGGAACTCCTAGCGAATCTCGCGATGGAGGGTCAGGTATCCCAATTAATTCTGATTTACAAAGTTTAGTACTAACTTTGTAGAGACAGCTCAAGGAGCAGAACGATTGCATAGAGCAGATACCTGGTGTTCCACCTATAATCAAAGGAGTGGATATGGATAAATATTCTCAACAACCTTGGAAGCCAAGTGCCGCCCCTTTGCCTATTCCAAATAAGTTTAAGATGCCCGATATCCCGAAGTATGATGGGACAACCGATCCACGAGATCATGTGACCGCATTTACAACTGGCGTGAAAGGCAACGATTTGACTAAGCAATAAATCGAATCAGTGCTGGTCAAAAAATTCGATGAAACACTCACAAAGGGAGCACTAACATAGTATTCTCTTTTACCTGAAAATTCTATTGATTCTTTTGCTGAGCTTGCAGATTCATTTATAAAAGCACACTCGGGAGCTCAAAAAGTTGAAAAGAGGATGGAAGACATCTTCAAAATAAAACAAGTAGATACAGAGCTACTTAGGGAATTTGTGGAGAGATTCCAATGTGAAAGAATGATGTTACCACGTGTACCTGACAATTGGGCTGCTATGGCATTTGCAAGTAATTTGAACGAAAAAAGCTCAAAAGCCACAACGAGACTCAAAGAAAGCTTACGAGAATTCCCTGCAACAACTTGGAATGATGTTTATAACAGGTATAGCACGAAGCTGCAGATAGAAGAAAATACTATCATTCAGTCACGGGGGGGGGGGGGTGACAGAGTAAGCTCGAGGCGACCAGAAACTGAAAAAGGTCCGGTAAGAACAGGTACGAACCTTACATGGGACCAGCAGGAAGAGATTCACGTTCTCAGTGATCTAGGAAGGGTAAACATCAGCGCGATCGTGAGAAGTCATGGAAGTAACCTGATTTTTAATTGATTCTCTATCTGTGACAAAGGAAAGGTCAGCAGGAATAATCTCGTCGATAGTAGGTTCACGAAGGGGTTCACTAAAATCTCTATTTCTAGTAGAAGATCTATGTGAAAAAGAAGCCCTAGTTCTAGAAGAAGACGGAGGAGTAAAACTGGGTTAAGAAGAAGAACCACGTACAGAAACAGACCCTAAACTACGCAACCTACCACCTGTCCTACTTCTAGTAGGAGCAGAATAAAGGGGAAGTTCGTCTACAATGAGAACTTTTCGAGGATCAGGATTTGAAGAAGACATAGTTATATGAAGAAGTAGAACGTGTTGAAGAACAAGAACAAGATGAGAATAAAGAACACTAAAGAAATTTTTTTCGTGAAAGTAAAGGCAAAGGATATATTTATATGCAGAAGCAACCGTCATGCAAAAAAGGTTGTTAGAAACTGTGCGTCCACCAGACTGTATAGAAAACCAGGTTCTCTACGTGTTTCCTCTGAAAATACTGATGAACCAAACTGTATAGTGATCTGATCCTATATCAGTTTGGTACAGTGCTAAGTTTGTGTGAGTCCACCAATTAGTAGAGTACCTGATCCTTTATGGGGTTCTGTTGTGAATGCTGGTAAAGCTGTATGTAAACAAGGCAGAGGATTTTTACGTGGAAAAATCCCACACAAGGGGATAAAAAAACCACGACCTACTCTTGTAGGCTTTTAACTCCACTAACTTGCAATCTCCCTATTACAAGCCACTTTGCAAAGACTTCACTAACTTGTAAAAACCCTATTACAAGCCACTTTGCAAAATCCTATTACAAAGACTTCAACTAACTAGTGATGCACCCACCACAAGCCACTCTATAACTATCCTAGTTACAAAGACTTTTGACTAACTTGTGATGTTTCCACCACAAGCCACTTTGTCACACTACGGTCACAAAGGCTTTTGCTTATGACTAATCCTAGCCACAACATAAACTCAGGGAGAGTTTACGTTTTTAAAAAAGGTTTCCTAATCAACGCTTCTAAGAAAGCCGGATAGGGGTTACAATGAAGAACACATAACAAAGACTCAACAACCCTAAGGACTTAAGATATCATCAATCTTGGATCAGGTCCTTGAGGTTGCAACAACTTTGTTTTTGAGAGAGGTTCTTGAGAACTTGAGAGAATTTTTGTTTTTTGTATTTGCAAGTGTTGAACCTGAATCTTGTACCTTGCATGAGGTTTATACTACACAAGACATTACCTTAGTGATGTCAATTCATAAAGGTGATGTCCAATCTCAATGGAAAGTGACTGTTGCACTGTCTACTGCACTGTTTGCTGCACTGTTGCAGGCAGTCACTTTCTGCAGTTGCTTTCCAGTTGTAGTTGACTTGTACTTCTGTCAGGGAACCCTAAGGGCTAGGTCCCTGTTGTGTTCCTCTTTGTACAGTTGCGGACAGTCACTTTCTGCAGTTGCGTTCCAGCTGTATAGTTGACTTGTACTTCTGTCAGGGGAGCACCAAGGGATCAGGTTCCTAATCTGGTTCTTGTGCACACTGCCAGATTGTCTTGAGTTGAGTAACTTGAATGATGTTTTGTATAAACTCATTGTAGGTACACCTTGATCACATCACTTGAAGTGATGTGAGCACTTTAGTTGGTCAGAGAATGAGTGGGCTATGGAAACAGTGTAGTGCGGCAGAATCTTTGTTTTCAGTTACGTCCAATTGACTTTGTACTGCCGTAAGGAACCCACAAGGGTATTAGGTCCTTGTTTGGGTTCCTATCTCCTGAAGCTGAAGCAAGTTCACATTTGGCTAGAATCCGTTAGATGCAGTGTAATCCAAGTGAGTCAGGTTCCCTATCTGGTTCTTGACATTAAGTTTGTTAGATCATCAAAACACAAGGCAAAGATATTGAAAACCTATCAATTTTCCCCTTTTTGATGATGACAAACTTAGCATTGAAAACGAGAAGTTAGAGTTCAGAGAACCAGATTGAATAACAGGAGACCACAGGTTCCCCCTAACTTTATGCCCTTACTTACATATGTTTCCCCATATGTTCCCCCCGACTTTTTACTATCATTCTTGGTCTTTTATCTGGTTCTATACAGAAAGTTTGTTTTATCATCAAAACATAGATTAAAAGACCTTAAGCCCATCAATTTCCCCCTTTTTGATGATGACAAACTTTTGACATTGATGACTATTTGACTTAACCAGATAAGGTACCAGAGCAACCGCATATGTTCCCCCTGACTCTATGCTTCCCCCTTGATTACTTGCTATATTTTCAGTTTAATCAATTCTATTTCCCCCTTTTTGACATCAACAAAAAGACACAGTCAGACAAAAAGGCATAAAGAAGTCTAACAAAGCTAACACATGCCACATATGTGCACACAACATGATAGAAAAAAGAAGCAAAAGGGAAAACAAGCATTGTACAGGAAAAAGAAGAGCTGTTTCATTTATAAGAAATTAAACTGTTTCAACAGGAGCAACAACGGTGAAATCCAACATGCCATCGCAAAAAGACAAACAAAAAGAAAACAACAGCCACAAAACATCAATGCAAAAGATAACTGGCCACGGAGAGGATCCTAGGGGGCACTAGAAGAGGAGGCTTGGAAGAGGAGGCTGTAATGGTTTTGAGAACCAGGTCCATGCGGGCATTTGCAGACAGCTATTAGTCAAGTAGTTTCTCCTACAGGTTCTCTACTTGTTGCCTAAGTCCAGAACTTGTCGCATACCTGCCATCTCCAAGATTGCCGGGTCAAACGTGCATCCCCACAAGACTTTTCTGAGTGCTCAGACTCTCCTGCCCAAGGCCACTGTCACTTGGAATGGTCTTTATTGAACCAGGTCCTCCCACAGTTTCCCACTTTTGTTTTCTAGACATTTCAACAACCTTCCCGTTCCTGCTTGCAACAGCCACAATGTCACTTTCAAACAAATCTTTCTCAACCACAAACTTTTGTAGATCTTTTCACTAAGGAACTAGGTTCCTCCACAACTTCTTTATCAACCTCAACCACTGGAATGTGTTTGTCAGCCACAACTTCCCCCTATTTCATCAACCTCTTCTTCTTTTTCTTAATACTCTGCTTACTCTTCTGCAAGGCAGACTCAAAAGCCTCTTTCTTCAGCAACTGCCTGGTTTGTTTCAGCTGAAAGAGAATCAGGTTCTTCAACAGGTTTTTCTGTGACGGTGTCATGAACCGGAGACTCGAAAAGCACCAGAGTCCTTTTATCCCCTAAGAATGAAGTTTCTTCCCCCTGAGATTCAGGCAGAGGGGAGGCTCCTTCATTCATAAGACTCTTAACAGCGATAGCAATGATATTTAGTGCCGCTTCCTTTTCTGGTGACTCCGTGGGAGCCGCTGAGCCTAGAACGGAGGAGTTCAAGTACTGATGGGTACAGTAGTATCAGGGATAGTGAAGAAGTGGGTTTCTGGTGGTGGTGTTAAGGGAGGTGGAGATGTGGGAGTGATGTTGATGGTAGGAGAAGAAGACGATTGTTTGTTGGCCATGGTGAGAGAAGTGGTAGAGAGTTCTAAAGGAAAAATTAAAAAGATGCAAAGGGAGACAATGGTTTAGAACTGCTGGTCTGAAAAGTCGGATGATGTGGCAGTTGAATTAATTTTGCTACCCTTTTTTTTTGAACAAGCATGCGAAAAACACATTACTACTAACCTGTGGTGCAGGAACCAGGTTCCTGACCTGTTTTTGTAAAGGGTTTTTGCAACTCTCCTCCGGAATTCAACACTGTACCTTTAGCTTCTATGATCATCATGCGTGTTTACCTGCAACGGTATAGATGTGAGTTAGGCCTAGTCAGAAAACACTTTAGCCAATTTTAACTTAGTGTGACTATCGTAGTCATGTCTGTAGAACCAGGTTCTCAATTAGGTTTAAGTAATCCCAGTGCCATCTTGTTTCTCAAAGTGTTCCCTGCTTAGAGATTTGGCGAGGATATCTGCAATATGATCTTCTGTGCAACACAATCTTATACAAATAAGACCCTTTTCCACATTGTCCCTGAGAAAATGGTGTCTGACATCAATGTGCTTGGTTTTCTTGTGTTGAACCGGGTTCTTTGCCATGTTGAGAGCACAGGTGTTTACACATAGAAGCGGTACACAATCAATGTATACACCAAAATCTTCTAATTTTTTCTTGATCCACAGTGAATGAGCACATCACGAGGCAGCTGCAACATATTCTGCTTCAGCTGTTGAGAGAGCTACTGAGTTTTGTTTCCTTGTACCCCATGAGATAAAGCATGATCTAAGGAGATGAGCTATTCCAGATGTACTTTTCCTGTCTACCAGATAACCTACATAATCAGCGTCAGCATAACCAATAAGGCTGAAATTGTCACCTGAAGGATAGTACAGAACCAGGTTCTGTGTGCCCTTAAAATATCTCAGAATTCTCTTAGCAGCCTTCAGATGAAATTCCTTAGAATTTGATTGGAACCTTGCACGTAATCTCACACTGAATACAATGAATAGCCTGCTGGCAGTAAGGTAGAGTAGAGATCCAATAATACCCATGCTTCCATATCAATCCTTTTCAAGAGTTTTTTGATGCATTTCTGACTGATACACGTTCCCTTTATGGACTGCTTCACTTGAAGACCCAAGAAGACATTCAGTTCCCCCATCGTACTCATTTCAAACTCACTTCCCATGAGTTTAGCAAATTCTTTACATAATGAGTTAGCTGTAGCTCCAAATATGATGTCATCCACATAAATCTGATCAATGAGCAAGTTCCTTCCCTGTTTCTTCAAAGACAATGTAATGTCAATCTTTCCTCTTGTGAAGCCATTTTCCAAGAGAAACTTGGATAGTCTCTCGTACCAGGCTCTAGGGGCCTGCTTCAATCCGTACAGTGCCTTATCCAATATTGAATATATGTTCAGGACATACATGACGTTCAAAAACCTGGAGGTAGCTTGATATAAACTTCTTCCTTGAGAAAACCATTCAGGAAGGCACTCTTCACATCCATTTGGAATAGGGCGAATTCCATATGTGAAGCAAAGGCAATGTGGATCCTAATAGCTTCCATGCGAGCTATTGGGGCAAAAGTCTCATCATAATCGATCCCTTCCTCCTGATTGTATCCTTGGACAACAAGCCTTGCTTTGTTCCTTGTAGTATTTCCATGTTCATCCAGCTTGTTCCTGAATACCCACCTGGTCCCTATGATGGTTCTGTCTGAGGGTCTAGGTACCAGGTTCCATACCTTGTTTCTTTCAAATTTGATGTAGTTCTTCTTGCATTTCAGTAATCAGTCTGCATCCTTCAAGGCTTCCTTGATATTTTTGGGTTCTATTTGGGATAGAAATGCTGAGAGGCTAGGGAATTTCTGGTTTTTGATCTTGTCTAAACTCCAGAATCAAGGGGGTGATTATATTGTCAAGTGGATGGGAGCTTTTGTGTTTCCAATTTGGGACTGAAGTTTGATTGGTAGAGAAACTAGGTAAGTTAAATGGATTTCCCTGCACTCCTTGTTCTGTCACTTGGGGAGTGCCTTGCACTGCATCTCCAACTCTTTCTTCAGCTTCAGTGGTAGTAATTGAAGTACCAGGTTCCTCTTGAGAAGTGAAAGAAGACGTTGCATTGTCTTCACCTGTCTCCTTCTGTTGCAACCTTGTAGACTTTGCTTTAAGAGGAATATCCCAGAAAGATTCTTTTATCACTCTTGGCATCAAATTTACCAGGCTGATCCTTTCCATTGTTGAGAACATAACATTTGTACCAAAAATTTTCTTAGGTGAGTCAGCTTGGGTTTCCTTCCAGTCAACAACTCATAGGGGGTTTTGTTCAGGAGAGGTCTGATCATGCACCTCTTTTCACTCCTGCTCAGTATTCCCATAGGAATTGCATGCTTCGTGTTCTTTGAACTTTGAATTTGACAGACCATGGACCAGGTCCTTCTTCATCAATATATCTAGAAGTGAGAAACTTGTATCCCTCCAATCCTTTATGCCAAGTCTTTGAATCATTATCAACTGCATTCAAGCAGCTCATATCACCAGCTTAGACACGAACTTCTACCTTGTTTTCTTCCCCATACCTGGAATGTACCCCTTCTTTCCATTTTCCAAAGGGTACATCCCTTCCTTGCAGGGCTTTCAGTGAGAGAAAATCCATGGTATTTCCAGTCATGTGCTTTGAGCATCCACTGTCCATGATCTATTGCAGTCCGCTTCCTCCCACTGTTCCCTGCACATCTAAATTATGGGTTAGACTTAGGAACCCAAACTAGTTTGGATCCCTTGTTATGATAAAAGGGATGGATAAGGGCTTTTCTAGTCCATGCAGGCAACATTGGTTTCTTGCGAGCGGTACCTAGTCCCTTGTTAGTAGTCACTTTGTCAATAAACACTTTGTTTTTTTGAACAGATTGAGCTCCGGCCTGGCAATTTTTCTTGAAGTGTCCATTGTTCCCACAGTGGGTACACAGCCAGTTATCAGGAACTGTGACGTACTTGCTGTGAGGGTTGTAAGGAGTTTTCCCCTTTTGGAACCCGATTCCCTGCCTGTTTCCACTATTGTTGAAGTACATGGCAGTGACAGCATCTGAGGACCAGGTCCATTCGAGAGATTTCTCAAGATCACTTTTTACTCTCTTCAATTCAGCTTGAAGCTGCCTATTTTTCTCGAGTTCACCACATATCCTAGTTCTAGCAGCTTTCAACTCATTTTCAAGCCTAATGTGCTCCTCACTAGCTATCTCCTTTCCTTTTCCAGAATTTTCAGGTTTTAACTTAGTCCAAGGTTTCACTATTGTTTCCCTTAGGTCTGTAATTTCTGCCAAAAGATCATTCTTTTATTTTCTGAAAATTTTAATGGTTTTTTTATGGTCAGTAACTACAGCCACTAAGTCGTCTTTAGTTTGTTCAGATTCTGCTAATTCTAAGGTCAAAGAATCCCTCTCCTCCACAAGACTATGAAAGGCATTGATTAATACATTAGCTAAAGACATGAGTTTTCTTGGAGAATAGGATTTCAGATTTCTTTGAACATCCCTGAAATTTACCTCTTTGTTGTCATCGTCTTCATCATCATCTGATTGAGCCATTAAAGCAAAAGTTGAGTCATATTCATCTCCTCGCCTTCAACTACCATCATGGAACTATCACCAGTACCAGGTTCATCATCTTTCTCACTGGAGGAATCCCCCCATGCTGCAAGAGCCTGTCTCATCATATTGTCAGCTGATCTTTTTCTCTTAAAGTTCTTGGAGAATTCTTGCTTCAAGAGAGGACAATTTTTCATGAAGTGTCCGGCCTTTCCACACTTGTAACAAAGATCATAGTTCTTTGATCTGTTAGATCTGTCCCTTTTTAGCACTTCTCTATTTCTTCTGACCATCTTGTGAAACCTTTTGGTTAAGTAGGCCATGTCACTGTCTTCCTCACTCGAATCATTGTTATCAGCTTTAAGTACCAGGTACTTTTCCTTCTTTGGTTCTCTCCTTTCAAAAGTTGGTGGAGCAGCCATGAGGATCCTTCCTAGGTGTTAGCCTTTTAGAAAGAACCTGCTCCGATACCACTTGTTAGAAACTGTGCGTCCACCAGACTGTATAGAGAAACGGGTTTTCTATGTGTTTCCTCTGAAAATACTGATGAACCAAACTGTATAGCGATCTGGTCCTATATCAGTTTGGTAAAGTGCTAAGTTTGTGTGAGTCCACCAATTAGTAGAGTACCTGATCCTTCATGGGGTTCTGCTGTGAATGCTGGTAAACCACGATCTACTCTTGTAGGCTTTTAACTCCACTAACTTGCAATCTCCCTATTACAAGCCACTTTGCAAAAGCCTATTGCAAAGACTTCACTAACTTATAAAAACCCTATTACAAGCCACTTTGCAAAATCCTATTGCAAAGACTTCAACTAACTTGTGATGCACCGACTACAAGCCACTCCATAACTATCCTAGTTACAAAGACTTTTGACTAACTTGTGATGTTTCCACCACAAGCCACTTCGTCACACTACGGTCACAAAGGCTTTTGCTTATGACTAATCCTAGCCACAACATAAACTCGGGGAGAGTTTACGGTTTTACAAAGGTTTCCTAATCAACGCTTCTAAGAAAGCCGGATAGGAGTTACAAGGAAGAACACATAACAAAGACTCAACAACCCTAAGGACTTAAGATATCATCAATCTTGGATCAGGTCCTTGAGGTTGCAACAGCTTTGTTCTTGAGAGAGGTTCTTGAGCACTTGAGAGAACTTTCATTTTTTGTATTTGCAAGTGTTGAAGCTGAATCTTGTACCTTGCATGAGGTTTATACTACACAAGACATTACCTTAGTGATGTCAATTCACAATGGTGATGTCCAATCTCAATGGAAAGTGACTGTTGCACTGTTGCAGGCAATCACTTTCTGCAGTTGCTTTCCAGCTGTAGTTGACTTGTACTTCTGTCAGAGAACCCTAAGGGACTAGGTCCCTGTTGTGTTCCTCTTTGTACAGTTGCGGACATTCACTTTCTGCAGTTGCGTTCCAGCTGTATAGTTGACTTGTACTTTTGTCAGGAGAGCACCAAGGGATCAGGTTCCTAATCTGGTTCTTGTGCACACTGCCCAGATTGTCTTGAGCTGAGTAACTTGAATGATGTTTTGTATAAACTCATTGTAGGTACACCTTGATCACATCACTTGAAGTGATGTGAGCACTTTAGTTGGTCAGAGAATGAGTGGGCTCTGGAAACAGTGCAGTGCAGCAGAATATTTATTTCCAGTTACGTCCAATTGACTTTGTACTGCCGTGAGGAACCCACAAGAGTATCAGGTCCTTATTTGGGTTCTTACCTCCTGAAGCTGAAGGAAGTTCACATTTGGCTGGAATCTGTTAGATGCAGTGTAATCCAAGTGAGTCAGGTTCCATATCTGGTTCTTGACATTAAGTTTGTTAGATCGTCAAAACATGAGGCAAAGATATTGAAAACCTATCAAAGGTAATGATGGAAACGTCATTATGAAAACTGTCACTTCGTGACTGATGCAGTCGCAAAAAAAGCCCTAAAACTCGCTGTAGGGTTGCAGATCCAATCAATGATTGCCACATATCACATGCATTAAATGGAAGTGGCATACGACACATCAGTTCAGAAGAAGGTACAATGGTACATGAGAAACGGCGGCAAAAATTCCCGCCTTAAATGAGATCCACTTCCCAAATATTCAATTATTGAATAATTGGTAAGTGGGGTACTATCTGTATTGGGAAAAATAAATTTATACATGGAATTAATTAAGTGACTGACATGGCAAGACATGTGGATCACTAGAAAAGCGACAACTGGAGAAGGGTATTAAAAAAGACGTGAGTCTTAATAGGTACGAGCAAAATGTCTAAGAGACGAGAAGAAACGGTTGCTCGAGTCTCTTTAGCGATTTGAAAAGGCACCGGTGGAACCAAGACAATAAAAAGGGCAGATTCATTGGTATTCAATTAATGAGCATGAATGATTACAAACGTTACAGAATCTTCACGAAACAGTTACGATTACCAATTATAACGTTTCATTAATGTCATTAATGCTCATAATGACTCGATCATAAAAGGGAAAAGACGTTGTACTTAGCGATGACTATATAAGGAAAAGAAATGTCATTTGTATGGATACGTTCTGATTATTATTAGAATACAATTATTTACTTTTACTTCCTACTAATTACTTTGCTATTATAATTTTCTTTCTTACCACAAGAATATCGATTCCTTGATTATCAGCAACCAGAGTACTTCTAAAAATAGGCTTTGACCGAAATTTCTATTTTTTGGTTAAACAACTGCAAGCTGCTGTGTAAGCTGCTATTGTAAGCTGCTTGTAAGCTGTTATTGTACTAGATATAGATAATCTTCTATCGGGGGTAAGGTTTATCCATAACGGAGTGCCGAAGTGATAAGCTTCTTCAGGAGGCTTATTTCTAATAAAGTACTAAACAGATAAACATATTTACGGCGGAGTCCATATGAATAAGCTTCTTCAGGAAGCTTATTTACAAAGAAGTACTAAATAAACATCCATAATATAATATATTTATAATATTTTTCTTATATTAACCTATATAACATTTAGACAATGTGTTTGGTAGATATTTTCACATTGTAGTCTTAAAAGTTTCACAATTTTGCACCATGTATTTTAGTGATTGTACTTAAATTTTCACCTTTAATTTGTATTCTAGCCTTTTTTTTCATATGCGAAGTAAAGGGTAATACTTCATTCGTTGATTCTATGTATTTCCTTTTTACTCTGTTCCGAAAGAATAATATTTTTCTAAATTTAGAAGCAATTCAATTTCAATTTCTTATTTATCCTTAATAATGTTATAAATAGAATTTTATTTATGGTGAATGTCTATATTTAGAGAGATTCTAGGGTTTATTACTTGGTGGCTAAGTCACCCTCTCCCTATAAATAGAGGGTTCTATTCTATTGTAATTCATCCCAAATCAATAAGAATTCTCTCCCTCTACATTTCTGTGCAATACTCTTCTTCTTCTTTTATTGTTTTATAACACGTTATCAGCACGAGACTCTAACCAATTGAGTAGAAGTTTTGGGATTGAGCATAATGATTGTCAATTATTCCATGAACTTCCTTCATGATTAAATTCTGGATTTAAGGTAAGTATTTTACTTTATTTTTCTCTTTTAAACTCTTGAAATTCTATAATTTGATTTTATATACAAGCAAAGACAACAAAGTTTGATTATAACTCTAAAGGAGTTTGTAAGAAATTATAACTACCCGAAGTGGTAAAATTTCTATGTCTTGCCATGATCAAAGTCATGTATGATCGTGAGCACAAGAAGTGAAAACCAGTCCCATTAAATTTGCTCCATTCTCATTCCCTTAAGAGAATGTGATAGCAATATGTGATAAGTCTGAAAGAAGACAAAATTATTACCGTGAAGGTATCAATGGATGTGGACGTGGCAATAGACGAAATTATAATCGTCATTATTGTGATAATGGGAATAACAAGGATTCTCAAAATAATCCTTCACTTTGTGAAAGTAATATTTGTCGTCGATTCGACATGAGATTTTTTAAAGCACATATAAATGATTATGGTCCATTCATGATGTGAATGTGACAACATGTGATTTATTAATACATATTCATTTTTGGAAGAATATGAATGTGCTAGTGGTAGTGAATATACCACACTCACCTCTAGAAGAAGGTTTGAGATGATATAAGAAAATAATGTCATTATTATAGCGTAAATGGTCATTGGTCATGTACACGGTAATGCAAGAAACAGATCTTGCATATAACTTTGACCATAACCATAATGGTATGACTTTTTCTTTAAAAGAGATATTCACCATATTGATGTTGATGAATATGTGGTAGTACCAAATTAATTGAGAGCTCTGGAAGAGCCAATTATTACTATTTTGGAGAAATAAAATTGTTGTAGTAAGTCTCAAAGAAACTTATTCAGTTTCCAAAGTATACGCGAAAGCGGTTGATTATATTGAGACTATAAATAAAGGAAAGATTTAATATCTTCTATTACTACAACTTGGGGGTAATATGTATGTGAAAAGTTACCCGCTTTATTCTCCATTTTGTACTACACAAATAAAAGAATACCACAATAAAGTGGATGTTTATTGATATAAAAACCCACATCAAAATAAACTTGGAGTTTATTAATAATTGCACACGTCATGGTGTAAATTCGAACTTTATCAATATCGATAATTTATGCAGTTGGCATAATTGGTTTAGCCATGTTAATTTAAGTATGATCTGCAAAAATAAAAGAGAATTCACGTGGGTAAATATTAAAGAACTAGAAAGTTCTTTACGAATCCTCTTATTTTGCTTGTTCTCATTAATTAATGGACCAACTAAAATTGGGATTGAGTCCCATGAATGCTGGAAATATCAAAGGTGAATATGGGCCCGTTCACCTGCCATGTATACCACATAAATGCATCTATGAGATGGTTACATGTGCGATTATTATTAACCCGCAACATGGTGTTTGCGAGGTAACTTGCTCAATAATTTGATTTAGAGCATAATTTTCAGATTTTTTTATTCAAGATAGTTCATCTTGATAAGTTGGTTTACATCACAATTGGTTTAGCAAAATGATTTATTGAGTGCCTCCACTTAATAGCTAAATAATTGCTTATGAGAACAAAGTTATCTATATCAATTGGGTATACGTTATATACCAAATTATATTATTTTCTCCCCTCACAAGTGGTTCAGGGTCAGGAACCAAATAATTTCATCTTATTATTATTGATGTGCGGGGTATATTTTGATTAATACCATAACGCACAAAGATGAGTTCTCAAAGTTGAGGAAAACAAGTTAGTTTTTCTAACATGAGGGGGAGACAAGATACAACAGTTGAGAAAAAGTTACATGGAATGAATTATCATTTATACATCTATATCCCCGAATAAAATAATATGAACTTGAAGTTCATAAAAGGATAATTCATTTGCAATATATTGCAAAGCATGTCAGACGCATTTGCTGACCCAAAGAAAGTAACTATATTCTCATTGCAAATGCTCCTATTAGAATAAGTCCTAGAAGGACAAATTCTATAGTACGCTTAAAGCATATAGACAAATCGGTTTCAAATAAACTTCTTGATAAAGAAGATGAGCAAATGATCAAAATGATCATAATAAAGGAGGCAAGTGATCTAGAAGATCACATGACATAACACTTCATAAAATCTCAAGAGAGATTCAGGTACCTGAAAATATGAATGAAGAGATCTCTATGTTATGTCTTTATGAAAAAATATTAAAACTGATATAAAATGTTTGTCGACGACATCTATGATAGCGCTAAATATATATATATGAGGATCTTAAGTCTGAAGAAACAATTCGAATAGAATTGGTTTCATATGAAACACATGTAGTTTTGAACATGTAGTTCAAACACTTGAAAGTATAAAGTCAATGGTATGTGCAATCAGTTTTCGATATCTTATATGTCTAGCATGAGATGAAAACTTGATATGCATCTAAAGTCTATTATATGGCTTATATGACTTAAAAATCCTTGAAGGATTTAAATTGCTTAAAGCATATAGAATGCAATTTGTGCACATATGTATCTTGCTATAGCTATAAGCATGATAATATGATAGCAAGAGTTTTCACCTCTATATGAAGATATTGAACTGACGATTCCAACAAGATCATATGAAGACAATTCATCTCTATCAAGAATGATGATTTCAAGGTGCAATATATTCATTCAAGTTAATATGGCTGATTTGTTTATCAAATATCTACCAAAGATCTTTTGAAGATGGTGCACAAGATTGGAATGCAAATGCTTAAGGATGTGAAATGATGCTCTCATGAGGGGGGAGTTAATACGCGTTGTACTCTTTTCCCCTTACAAGGTTTTGTCCCACTGGGTTTTCCTTGCAAGGTTTTTAACGAGGCAACCAAAAGGCGTATTGTAGATATGTGTACTCTTTTTTCTTCTCTAGAGTTTTTCTCCGACTGGGTTTTATTTTAGTTAAGGTTTTAACGAGGCACATTATCCGTTGAATAGACATTCAAGGGGGGGGGGGGGTGTTATAAATAGAATTTTATTATGGTGAATATCTATATTTAGAGAGATTCTAGGGTTTATTACTTGGTGGCTAAGTCACCCTCTCCCTATAAATAGAGGGTTCTATTCTATTGTAATTCATCCCAAATCAATAAGAATTCTCTCCCTCTACTTTTCTGTGCAATACTCTTCTTCTTCTTTTATTGTTTTATAACAAATAACAAGTTTTTGTAGCCAGACAAATATAATGTGACAGCTAAAATAAATTTTCATTTAGTTAGGTTTCTTGAATTTATTTTATTATTTTATGTCAGCCCATTATTTTGTTTATTACTGCTGTGATTGTGCAAACGCAGATATTAGAAGAACTACAAGATCATCATTTCAGAACAACTTTTTATCTCATACCAACAAAATTAGTAAGAGGAGGCCGATACGTATATTGAAATAAATAAGAATCAAAAGAAGTACATGCAAATGATAGATGATCTGTTGGACAAATAAAAGAAAGCTGTCATGAAAAGTAGATAGAATAACACTTCAAACGGAGGTAATTGGCAATAGTATACTGCTATGTTTTTGGAACAGAGAATAATGTGAAAATTTTAGTAAGATGGAGGTGGTGGTGGGTAGTTGTAATAGTAAACGGGTGGAGGCGAAGGGGATGGTGGGGGTGGTGACACGTAATAATATGGAGGAGGTGGGGAAGGGGACGGTGGAGGTGGCGATTTGTAAACGTATGGAGGAGGTGGAGAAGGTGATGGTGGGGGAGGAGATTTATAGTAATAAGGAGGAGGTGGAGAAGGGGACGGTGGAGGTGGCGATTTGTAAACGTATGGAGGAGGTGGAGAAGGTGACGGCGGGGGAGGAGATTTATAGTAATAAGGAGGAGGTGGAGAAGGTGACGGTGGGGGAGCAGATTTATAGTAATAAGGAAGAGGCGGGGATGGTGATGGCGGTGGTGGAGAGTTGTAAACATATGGAGGAGGTGGCGATTTATAATAGTAATTTGGAAATGGTGATGGAGTCGGTGGACTTTGAGTCTTGTCATAGTAAGAAGGCGACGGTGTTGAGGAAGGTTGAGGAGAGAACCATTCTGAAGGCGATGGTGGGGACTGGTTAGGGTAAGAAGGCGCAAGTACAGGCGATGATTGAGGAGATGATGCCCATGAATAATGATACGGGGATGGAGCCCTCCCTAAAGGTGAGGGCGGGGAACTATACTTGTATCGAGATGGCGATATGGTTGGTGAACTTGAAGTATTCTTGTCATTGTAAGTAGGTGAAGGAACTGCGGAAGGCTGAGGAGAGAACCATTCTGAAGGTGATGGTGGCGAAGTATAATAGTTCTGGTTTGGTGGTTGTAGTGATGGAGATGGTTGACGTGGTGACTGATTAGAGTTAGAAGGTGCAGATGCTGGTGCTGACTTTGGGGATGACTTGTAACTATAATATTTTCTCCATGAATAGTCATAGGGTTTATGACTTGCTTCTACATTCTTGGATATGAAAAGTATTGCCATAAACCATATAACATTTGGCCAAAGAGAAGCCATATTTCTAAGAGGTATGAAGAGAATGAGTTGAATTTGATGAGCATAAAGATGGAGAATGTCCCTTTATATAGTCTTCTCATCAAGTTTTGGTACAATATTTTAGTGAACAATGAAGCTTACAGCCCCTAGTTGGTAGACTTGTTCATCAATAGTGAATATGGTTAAAGTGAGACCAAGTCAATTGCCATATATGCAAAGGGCAAATGGAGCTAGCCAAATGTGCATTCGGCATGAAAAGAGAAAAGGACCAACTATAAATTTAATTTATTGAATATGTCATGACCATATAAACATTTTAATTTGATTCTTTGTTGTTTACATATCTATGAAGAACTTCCAAGGACGGCTTTAAAAGTTCAGAAAAACACTTCATTAATATTCATGCTCTATGCAAATATCTTATTAAATTTGTCTAGGTTTCGAATTAGTTAAGCAAAAGTTGCCTAGACTCAACACTGAGGGCCTAACCGAGTCGAAGAGTGGCTCTAATACCATATGTGACAGCCGCTCTGGGCTTAGGTCCTCATCGGATTAAAACGTGTCACTAGGGTCTAAGATTTGTCAACTTATATACCCAACATCCCTCTTGTGTTTTGCCAATGTGGGACTCTGTCTAAAGTATGGGGTGTTAAAAGCTGTTTTGTTGTGTCCAGATTATTTGCATTGACAATTATCTCCAGGAGGCTTATAGGCTTTGCCCTCTTCTTATGTTGTTTTCTTCAAGACTTAGGTTGGATGGCATGGGACAGCTTCTAATGATTGATCTGAACTTCTTTTTTTTATTTTAACTATCCAATATTCGAAATTCATTGGACCGATAAATTCAGATTCGCGCCGCACAAGAATTTGAATGAAGCCACTTATATATCAAAATTACATTCTAATTTAACAAGTTACCATAGTGTTACATAATATGTTACAGGAAAATGTACAGAAGGCATACAAGAAGCTCCAAGCCTTTCACCTTGGAAGTATAGTTCAACCATCAAACACTTAGCTTTGGCCGAAAATCAGACTCCTCTTGGAAGTATAGTTCAACCATCAAACACTTAGCTTTGGCCGAAAATCAGACTCCACTAATAACTTCGTAAATTCATCAGTGCAAGCCATTCGAATACGCTCTGGAGTGGCTGGATTATCAAGAGGGAACCAGTCACTGTAACCAGCTTCCGCCCTTGCAGATTTGATGGCGTTCTTGATTGCGAATAAGACAGCTGAGCCAAGAAAGAAAGGCGGTTCCCCTACTGCTTTAGATGAATGGATAGCCTTTGTGTTTGGGGCATCCTGTTAACAAATGTCAACAGAAAATTGTTAACTGCAAAGTCAAGATTTCATGTGCAAAAGCATATCGACTTCCAAATAAAATAGAGAGTATTGTGTGAAAACACGACAAATATTCAAGAAAAATAAACAGCAGCTAGTACCAATAACAATCTACCTAAATTTTAAGCAAGTTCAAGAAACAGTGAATATCAGCTCACCGATGATGTATTATGCTTAACCAAGTTTTGTGGAACACAACGGAAAAAAAAGTACTCCCTATGTTCTAATTTATGTGAACCTATTTTCTTTTTGGTCCGTTCCAAAAAGAATGACCCCTTTCTAAATTTGGTAACAATTTAGCTTAAACTTACAATTCTACGCTTAATGAAAAGCTTTTATAACCACACAAATACTCTGAGCCCCTTTTTGACTTGTTTAGGACCAAAAATTCCAAAAGTCTTCAGTTTTTCTTGAACTCCGTATCCAGTCAAACAGGTTCACATAAATTGGAACTAAGGGAGTAACAAATAAGGAAATGATATAGAAGTTTTTAGCCAATGAATAAGAAAATCTAGACACCTAATGTCAAGAAAGAGATGGTGGTGGAACTTACTTTCAGAAGAGAGACATTAAATTTGAAAGGCACATCGTTCAAAGATGGAAGCTTGTAATTTCCAGGTCCGCAAGTGAATAAGCAGCCAGGTGGAATCCACTTGTGCGCTTTATCGCCCCATTTCAGTTCTTCCAATGCTACCCATCCAAGACCCTGTACAAACGCTCCTTCAATCTGCATAAAGTATAAGGAGTATGCACAAACATTAGCAGGCGCCATTTCAAATTGGAAGATACAAGATCCAGTGAGGTGGACAATTAGCTGGAAGTCTACAACTGGTAACTAATGGCGCTAGACAGAATATATGCAGGTCATCTTTGTAAATATCTGAACATTAGGAAAAGGAAACAAAAAGATCTGAGAAGTTCCCAACTGAGTGCAGTACAAACAAATGGGAAACTTCTCAATTCCAGGAAAGGGAGGTATGCTTTAGAAATCTCAATTATGTTCTTCCTTCTTGCTTACCATTCAAAACAATGAAACGGAAATATTATGTACACAAAGACAGTGGCGGAGGCAGGATTTCAAAGGGTGTTCAAAAAGAAAAAAGTTAAAAAATTAAAAGAGACTGTGACCAGTGGGAATAGAACCAGCAACCTCAAAAAGGTTTTGAACCCCCTTTGACCATTGAGTTATGTGTTTGGGTTGTGTCAAGGGGATTCAAAATATGATATATAGAGACACAAAATGAATTTTGCCTTATATATACAGTGTAATTTTCCGGCAAAGAGGGTTCAGGTGAACCTCATTCCGCCCCCCTAAATCCGCCCCTGCACATAGATAGATCTGGCAAAAGCAACAACTTGCAGACCGTCAATCATCAATTACTTCAGCATTACTAATCAATAGTCTACTTTTAAATTCATAAAAATAAAATTATGTCAATAAGCGGGCTAGTTAAGCAATGAAAAATTCAGAATTTACACGTAAACAGTACGGTGAGAGCAATAATGACCTGTCCAACATCAATTGCTGGATTGAGAGAGAATCCAAGGTCTAGGATAATGTCTGCTCTCCTAGTATGGAAATCGCCTGTCAATGTGTCAATTTCAACTTCGGCAAATGCAGCACCATAGGTGAAGTACCTAAATGCAGTGCCTTTTCCAGATTTCCAGTCAAAGCCAATATCAGGTGTAATGTAGAACCCATGAGCAGAAAGGTCTATTCTCTCCATGTAACATGCACTGACAAGCTGATAGTAAACCAAAGAACAAGACATGTTGATTAATGGTCAATGTCCTTTATCATCATCATCAAAATCAGTAGAAAAAGACAAAGTACAATATCTCAGAGTCCAGTTTTGAGGCAGAAATAAAATTTAAGACAGATAAATAAAGTATATTGTGTTGATCACTATGTACTGAATTACCAAAGCTAAAACATCAGCCTTGTTAGTGAGCCAAGGAATAAAGCAGGTGATTAAAGTGAAAAAGCTCTTTCTTTAAAGGTCAAGTTCTGAAAAGGTCACTCATTAATCCAGCCTTTCTATAATCTCATGTTAGGAATGTCATGATTCATCAATATATTGTTTCTAAAGTTCACAGCTTAGCAGCATTTCACCTAAAAAGATCCTTCTACCACTCTCTCTTGTTACATAACCATGTCGCTAAGTCCTCCACCAGCTGCCATATTCACTGCATCTTATACTAAATACAATCTGCCCTCCTAGATGAACAAATCCCTTCTCCACCTGTTTTTTTAAGTGCCTCCTGTCGTCTCCTTTACAAATTTTGCATGCCTAGTACAACTGTCACGAGGTGTGGAAGAATTAGATCCTTTGACTTCAAATGCAGGAGGCTGGAATATTTAAGAACTTGAAAGCAATATAGTTTGTGCAGTCAACATCTATTTGGTTTTACGCACACGTCATATCTTCCATGCACTCCTTATTATATAGCATTTCGTTCTCTTCCAACCTAAGATATCTGACACAGCCACTGCAAAATTTTGTTGTTTCGACATTTCGATTCCTCGGCAACCTAAGAACCCTTATAGCATACATCATCCTCCCATGACCCTGGAAAAGCTATAGGCATGCTTGTATTATTCACAAATATTTGCCTCTTTCCTTGCCCTTAAATCCCTATTGATCATATAGAAATAACCACAGAAGCCTGGTCAAAACTAGCCCATACAAGGCTATGAAGAAATAGTGGATAAATGCGTCGACTAATTATGCCTGGAACTTAATACCTCCTCACCGGCTGACAGGGCTAAACTACAGCATTTACATCCCTTATTTTCATTCAAGTGCATATGTACTGGTCGTACGCTTCAGTTCCTCGGACTTTTCAAACTCAAGTAGTTAGGTAAAACTTAAAAGCAAAAGATAAAACAAATTTAAGGTCTTCAATACTCTAATATACTTTACAGTGATAAAGATAAATTATCTTCTTCCAAATGATAAAATGCCATGCCAACTTATTCACAATTGGTTCTTAACCCTGAAGAAGTGTGACTAGCACATAAGGAGTTCAGTCTATTCGTGTCAAAGACTAGAAGGAAACCATTGTTTGGTGGTCATGATTTTAAGTTAATTTGAATGTGGGAAAGGAAGTTGTATCAGGACATATGCATATACTCCTCCCTATCTGAAAAATGAGGTCAGATTAGAAATAGTATTTCATAAGCATTCAAAGATCCAGCAAAATGGAGAAAACGAAGAGGAGGAAAAAGAAACTAAACAGACAATATCATAAGGTTGATCACCAGCCACAACTGATTTGACAACAGCTTAGTATGTTGTTCTCTTTAATTTAGTACTCCCTCTGTTTCAACTTATGTGTCTTACTGTCTGTTTCTAAAGAATGCCTCTTTCTATTTTAAGTAACTCTTTCACTCCAACATTCCATATCGCATATTTAAGACCAAAAGAATCAAGGGTATTTTGGTACATTATACACATCTTTAGTTTAAGACCACAAGATTCAAAAGTCTTCTTTACTTTTCTTAAACTCTATGCCCAGTCAAACTAAGACACATAAAATGAAACGGAGGGTGCATCACTTACTGTACCCATTAAGCCACTAAATGAACGAAATTTACCAGTAGTGCATATTTATTATTTCCTCCTCATGCCATATTCTATCCTTGTTCTTGTATGAGTCATCATCATATTTCAAATGATAGGCAAGACGAGATAAGGAATGAAATAAAACCACATACAAAATAGAGAAAGATTATTTAAAAGCCAGGACAAGAAGAGATACCTCAGCAAACGAGTTAAAGTTATACTTGGATGCAATAGGCTCCATTCGTGCTTTTATTTGCTCGCATGCATCCAGTACTGCAGCTCCATACATGTCAGAACTGGCAGAAGCAGCTGTTGGTGAAGCGTTAGGAACCTAAATTGGGGAAAAAGCAGATGAGACAGGCACTAATAATTTTCATATACTGCAAAACAAAATTGACATGAAACACAAGGAATTTGATTTAAACAACATGATATGCTAGACCCTCACCCCCACCCCAAAACCAAGGAACAAAACCACCTCATGGCGGAGGAAGGTCAGTTTTGCCTTCTCCAATTAGTTACTATATTCTTCAAAAAATTTAGGTAGCAATTGAAGGCAGTATTAAAGCTCAACATAAGAGAAACTGAATATAATGCGGAACATTTTCAAGTTTTTAATATTAGTTATTCAGCTTCTGGTTAGGTTCATTTTCTCTCATTGCCATCTCGTCTCTGTCCCTCGTCGCAGCCTAACTTTAGAAATAAAAAAAAACATTTACGCCACATTATTTCCACGTGTCCTTTCAGTTTATTCACCAACAAAAAGTTAGAACCTTCAAACAATGATATATTGATATTCATGTCACACCATACCTTGTCAGTACTTGTCTCTGAAATGAATACTGCACTTAGAGGAATATTAAAGGAAGATGCAGCAATCTGGGCAACTTTTGTATGCAAACCTTGGCCCATCTCCACACCCCCATGAGTGACCAACACAGTTCCATCAGTGTAAACTTGAACAAGAGCACCCGCCTGTAGTCAATCAGTCAGTAAATAACCAACACAGATTTTTGGGATTATTAATTTTTTCATAGAAACGAAAATATGAAACACTCAACATCCAACAAAGTGCTCTTTACAAAGAAACGAAACCTATATCTCCTGTAGAACTATTCTCATCTACTACTCATCTTATTCAGGTGCACTTCATCTCCATGGGTCTAACCTAGGGAAGACAAAACAATTTCTGCACAGAAACAAATTTAAAACTTAAGCAGCCAACTATTGGATATCGGAACTTACTGAGAATGGTATGAGTTATCCAGTTGTGCAATGGTTGGAAAATAAACAGTTGGGACTTAAGGGTATGAAATGTTACATGAGCAAATCAAAGTGCATTTTGTGATTTTCTTATCAAGAAAATCACAAAATGCAAGCGGTAGAATTAGCAATTTTGTAAGGTCAGTCGGAGTTATATGTTTTTAATCACTTGAAAGGAGGCGGTGGCCTGTTGGTTCTAATATAGTAATAGAATTATTTTCTGTTTAACCTATACAAGGAAAGTGGAACCTAACCAATTACAGCAGTCAGTTAACAGGTTATTATCATGCTCATTGGTACTAAAAGAAGCAGCTTAAAAATATATCCAGCCGCTTGAGTTGGTTAGCAAACCTTTGGTGAACGCAGAGTCCAGAAAAAAAGAGGCAATAATTAAAAGCTTTACTAGTCAATGGAACAGGGACCCAGTTAGCAACTCTAGGATGTACAACAAAGACACCAACTCACCTGGTTCATAAATTTTGTAGTGAAAGATATTCCAAATTTGGTTGGCACCATGGCGATACCTCGCTTCCTCCACCGATTGTGGCGATTGAAATTTTCAACTTCATTTTGAGCATTAATGAAGTCACAAGAAGATTTCAATTCATTCCAGAGACGTCCCAAGGTGCAGTCTTCAACTTTTTGACCATAATGCAAGACTGATCCTTCACCAACAAAATTCATTTCCTGGTCGAAAAATGAAAAAGAGAAACAATTCATATACATCATAACCTACAATACTAAAGAAAACATGGAACAGAGGAGCTGCTGATATGCATCCTTTATGACGAAAGAATATCAAGACAATCATCAGAAGAACAAGGCATACCCTTATTTCTTCTGGGCTTTTGTTAACTTCCACGGCAACCCTCTCTATCCAATTCTCAGCAATTAGCATACCCTGTGGGCCTCCGAATCCTCTAAAAGCTGTATTACTAGGAAAATTAGTAAAGCAGACATTCCCGTTAACCCTCATATTTGGTATTTCATAGACATTGTGCGAATGGAACATAGCACGTTCGAGTACAGCAAGTGATAAGTCTAATGAATTTCCAGCGTTACTGTAGATACGAAGATCCAAGGCAAGTACTTTCCCATCATTTGTAAAGCCAACCTGAAAATAATAGAGAACATTAAAATTGTTTCTCCACAAATCCAAAAGAAAATGCTAATAAAAATCAAAATAGAAAACGACAGTAAAGCAATGTCTATCAAAGACATATTAGGAAAACAAATAAAACTAGATCATGCCCTTTCTATCACCTTCCCTTGAGGAGGTTTATATAGTCCACTTATTTATATATGTCAAATATTATACTGAGTGGGCCATGTAACAAAAACAAACAGCAGGTGAGGAAAGAACTGAACGAGTTCTTACCTGGTGTAAGTAATCAATTTCTTTTCCAATTGTTGTTTTTTACATCGCAATCCTAAGTCATATCTGTTTATGCAGCCCAACAATGTCTATCAGTAAATTGGTAAGTATACATATTTGTCTATCCCAATATATATGATAAACTTACTACTTTAACGCATCCCAAAAGGTTTGACACACTCAAATAACAAAAGCTGTTCACCAGATACTAGTCACAATAATTCAAATTTAAATCATGTGTTCCACACAAACATTTGAGCAATTAATACCACTGAAGTGAATGAGTTAAACAAACTTTTTCGTGCCACAAAACGCCACTTAGGATGCATCTAGCTGCGTATTACATGACCACAAGCTATTCACCTTGTACTTCCCAAGAAAGCTATGTCGCTGCCCACTTATCATCATGTCTATATCCCTATCCAGAATGAGTTTCACTGGACGATCCAACAGATATGATGGAACAGCAGCTACAGCAGCAAGGAAAGCAGACCTTGTTTCCTTGCCTCCAAATCCACCACCTATCCTTTTAGTCCTGCAAACCACCTTTGACATTGGAAGACCAAGAACTCGAGAAACATACTTCTGGTGCTTCTGAGGAGCCTGCAAGATAAACAATGATTCCGTCACAGAATTTGCAGCAAAGACATTCGCCCTTCCCTAACAAGTAAATCACATTGTGTAGCCTTTTAAGCTGGATTTAACCTAATCCACATGGCAAACCAAACTTGGCTCACAGCATAATAATGAGCTGGAAGAAATCTTAACCAGTTTTAAGGAACTATCAAAAACCGAAGTCAAAGATAATATTATCTAAACTGACAATGCCAAACTTAGATGATTATGGTTGATTATTCATACATCATGTGAGTCTGAAAGGAAGAGTCTGTAGAGCAAAACCAAGAACTTTAGTAGGGTAACTACGCCTTTTCTAGTTAAAGATAGCTTTTGAAACATTTTTGACTTTGTGTCAAAAAGTAATAGTAGTCATAGAATAAGCATGTTAAAATGCATATAATGGTCAAATATGTGTCATCTGAGAATTTCAAGTATGGCAAACACATGCAGGGTACACTGGTGGTTTTTAAACATATATTAACAACTATTGCTCTTTGGGTATATTAGCAACTTATTAACTGAAATTAAAGCAACTTATTAACTGAAATTAACTTAGGATCAAGGCTTTATGGAGACAAACTTTGTCAACTCAATGGCCGATAACTAGCATTTTCCTTTATTACCACCTTTTTTGAAAGGATTATTAACACTTACATCTAAACAAGCAAAGTACAGGTGTTATGGGGGAGAAAAAATAAAGAGCCCAACACCACAACAAATGTCCTATAAACCTAGATATATTTGAGGAACTAAGAGAGAATTACTAGAATTAAGTTGAAGTACCTGGGTGGATGAGATCATGTGCACCTCGTTGCCACTATCCACTGTCCATATTAAAGTCCCTTGAGGCTCCAAATAAAAATGTTCCTGACCACCTACCCTAACTTCTCCTTCTATAATATTGTCACATTGTCCTGATTGGAAACACTGTTCGACGTCTCCCTTTGTCAGACACCTTGCCGTATTAGGATGATAACTGTTAGCCTGTATAGCATCCTCTATTGATAAAACTGCAGGTAGATCTTCATACTCGACATGAACCTTTCTAGCAGCAAGTTTTGCATTTTCATGTGTGTCAGCTACAACCACTCCAATAACCTACAAAAGAATAGTATTCATCCACTTAACATTTGCAAAAGAAGGTGAAAAGAAAATCTCTGAGCATAACATCATACCTGACCCACACAAGTGACAAACTCCGTGGCAAAAAGTTCCTCATCAGTAATAACTGGTCCAACCATATTCTTACTAGGTACATCTTTGGCAAAGAAAATACCCGCAAATCCAGGAGAGGACCTGGCTCCCAAATCATCTATTGAAAGTATACGAGCATGAGGTTTTTTACTCAATACTAGAGCAGCGTGCAAACTATTGGGTGGAGTTGGCACATCATCAGTATATTCTGCCTCTCCTGAAACCTGAAAATGGTCAAGTTATCCAGCCAAAATATGAGTGGCAATTTTGGCCAAACAGATCTGATAAAGGATAACTATTTCATCAGTATGCCAGTTCAAAATAGCCAAACAATATTAAAAATACCAACACCTATGTGTAGGCCCAGCTCGTACATTATAAACGTCATGATTATAGAAAAAGTTTTCTTCACAGAAGGAAGAGCTATATCAAAGCAAAAGCAGAAGCAATAAAGGGACCCAATGTTGTTACAGTAATCCATTTGCTTATGGGATCCAAGAATCTTAAAGGGAAACGTCGTTTATCACTAGAAATATGCTCCTACACAAGCCACAAAACAAATAAAGAGGAAAAAGTAAAACGTCCTACACAAGCCACAAAACAAATAAAGAGGATAAAAGTAAAACGTGACATCACTACCCAAAACACAATTTCTGAATAATAAAGCTGATTTATCTTATTAAAAAAAGTTCAAAAGTGACACCATGTTCCCTATGCTGTTAGTACAGATTCAATCTCAATACATAAAACAGGAGAGGAGCAGCAGCAAGGACCTAAAAACCCAAAATTCGGTTTTGTTATGAACCAATAAGAGATGAATGTGTGCTTGTTCTTCATCAGAGTAGCGGAAGCATAATAATAGAGACGTCAGGAATCTCATTAGTACAAAGGTCATCCCAGCCACTATGTCTATTATGGTGTAAGAATTCGTGCCATGCTAGGAAATCAAGAACTCTTTAAAATATTTGCAGTTTTTTTCTTCTTATCTGTCCACACGCAATCTAGAATTTTATTCAATTCATTGTCTCCAAAATCTAAATAGTACTCGGATAGACAAAAAAAAAATTACGTATAATTTTCAAGCTATAAATGTTGTCACCTGAAGCCTTGACGAAATATGAACCTCAGGGGAACCCACAGAAGTGCCGTGCTTCCTGATCTCAAAATCCTGAATTGAACTAATGGATGGTCGAAGAGATGAATCTACAGCTGAAACATGTGAAGCTGGAACTTTCTCAAGAAACGATGGTTGTCCATCCATTTGATGACAAACCCACAAGAAAAATTTGAAGAAGAAACTAAACGTTAATGATTTTCGAAATTCAACCATCCCGCCAGGTGCATCTTCCTTCAGCACAATTTCATCCCCTAAAATTTTCAAAGCACCATATAACAGCTCTTTATTCCATTTTTTCCCGATTAGAAAGTCACTAGTTTTCGATGCAGCAAATGAAAGAGGAGCAACCCCACCATATACAATCAAAGCATCTGAAACAATCCATTTCTGGTCTTTCTTTTCAAGGCAGACATGCATCCCAGCATTGACAATGGCAATATCATCATCTCTCCTATGAGATTGCTTAAACTCTTTCACAAATTCAAATGGCCTATTCCAAGGCAACGACACTGACAGTAAAATTTCACTACTTGCGAGATCCACCTTACGATAGCCCTGGAAGAAATTCTTAGCCAAACATGTTCTAACATTTCCTTTGCAGTCAATTATTCGAAACTTTGCTCCTGCTGCCATCCAAAGAGGGTTCAAATCTGATATTGGGCTTGCAGTGCAGATATTCCCACCAACTGATGCAACGTTCCGTATTTGTGTTCCAGCAAACCACTTTATCTGCTCAATGAGAGCTCGACATGATGATGTTTCATACTCAGGACGCTCGTTTTTTACCTTCTTTAATACCTCCACGAGCTGTGACAATTTCACTGCAGCACCTATTTCTAAGCCGTCATCCTCAATTCTTATATGGTTAAGTTCAGGAACATATGCAACAGATATTAATATAGGATAGTGAATTCTTTTAAGCCTGACTTCAATTCCCACCTCTGAATTTCCAACAACTAACCTGGCATCTGGATATCTTGCTTTTAAATCCAACAGATGTTGAAGTTTTAAGGGCCTATACCACTTCAGTCCATTTGATCCGCTCAAACTTAAATAAGTCAATTTCCTTAATAGAAGTTCGGGAGGAAAAATAAGTTCCTTGCTGGTGTAGGTGGTTCCATCAGTCTCGTTGTAAGAAAATGGACGCCAGTCACAGTCATTGCTCAAATTTTGTTCAATATTTTCTTCACTACTTCCAGCCTTTGGCCCACATGAACAGGGCTTACCCGTTGAAGGACAGATAAACTCACCACTACTAATGCTTTGCAAAGATGTGTTGGCATATAAAGCATTATTAGTTTTTGCGAATATTCGAAATGCATCAATAATTGGCCTATAACCAGTACATCGACACAAATTTCCTGCAAGGCTTTCTTCAATTTGCTCTTCTGAAGGCGGTTCTTTAGATGATCGTAGTAATGCATACATGGACATCACGAAACCAGGAGTGCAGAATCCACATTGTGAGCCATGTGTGCGAGCCAATGATTCCTTTAGAATGTAATGGACAAAGCAGAGGAGTTAAAAAGAAGATCGCATACATCCATCATCCATAAAAAGATAATATTTGCATTCACAAACTATGTTGGAAAACCATGCGATGAAAATCAAAAATGTGAAGCCAATTACACACCTGAATTGGATGCAATCCAGCTTTGCGGTTCCCGATTCCCTCCACTGTGATGACATGCATCCCTTCCACAGAATATAGAGGAGCCAAGCACGCATTAATCGCATGGTGCCTACAGAGAAAATATAACTGAGAAACCGGATATGATTTATGGAAAATTTATTATGGTCATATACTAGCTCAATTGAATGGATGCACTCGGGGCCAATCAAATCAAGCGGACTTCCTGTTAACCAGATTATTTCTAGTAATAGTATCACCATTATGTTCTCTTTAATCTCCTAACTATCCATATTCTCCACTAGTTTCTCTTTACTCTCTAAGTAAACATATTCGCTGAAGACTCGCATTCCACTCTCCAAGAGAACTTCCACTAAGAAATAGTATCACAGTCCAAGGTACTAACAGTGTTACAACAAGCTCATTCTCTATGGATCGTAAAATGAAGAATATTATCTTGCACATAATTGGTCATTTCAAGTTTTGGTAGTAGCGGCCTCTCTTTTTTGGCGGTGTGTGTTTTCTTTTGGGAGGGGAGTTTAAGTACAAGCCAAAGCATTGCATAGGAATCATGAGAAACAAGAATATTTTATTCATTTTGTCATGTACCTTCACACTGACTTCTAGGTTAACCTAGTATTAGGTGAGGCCGAAGCCAAGGGTCCACAAATTGTAACAGCTTAGTCTCCCTGAACTAATACAGAATGCTAAAGTGTATGACTTTCCACCTCTCCAGCTTTACAAGAAAGCTTAACTCGTCTGTTGAAGGATACAAAATCAATTGAGAAAAAAGGAAATCTACTAAAAATTTACTTCCTCGGCTCTTAGGGTAATCACGCAACTGTTCAGAAGAAAATCATTCAATAGATAAAGAGATGGAAAGAGACTCACACACATTTCTTCAAATTCTGATCAAAATAAGAGACCATCACAGTGCACGCCCCACACCCACCTTCACCACAGCCTAGCTTGGTGCCTGTCAAGCCTATCTCTGTATTGCCAAAGAGAAAGAGCAACTTCAGAGAAACCACCAAAACAAATTAAGAGAGAGAGAGAGAGAGAGAGAGAGAGAGAGAGCGCATAGAAATCCAGATCAATTATCTGAACAGAAATATAAAGTACAAATTCTTGAAGAATTGGGCAAAACATAGAGGCTGAGTTCTGAAGATAATGCAAAAATCACTCAGTTAACAGCCACATAACGCTACAACTTTGCAGCAACTCGAAACTCGACTCACCAAAATTTTAACACCACACTGGTATGATTGCATTACTAAAGGGAAAGTACAAAAACATTTGATTGCCACATAACGCAACAACTTTGCAGCAACTCGAAACTGGACTCACCAAAATTTTAACACCATATGGGTATGATTGCATTACTAAAGGGAAAGTACAAACCACATTTGATTGCTAAGACAGCAAGCCACAAACTTATATACACTTCATTTCTTTTTCATTTACCTCAACAGCTAATAATGACAATAAATAAACTAGTACACTAAAACTAACACATCCAAATCATCATCAATCACACAAAAAATGAATCAACAAAATTAATAATATAAATTAACACTGAAGTACTATTAATTTTCAGATTTTCTTCCCTTTCAATCCATCCACTTAAACTTGACATCCTCAGCTCCACAGAGCTACTAACTCAATCATAATTGCAAGAGAGAGAAGGAGACAGCAAAATATGCTCAAGATTCAATCTTTTTTTCCTTTTTGAGTTATATAACTACTACTGACTAATCCGATTATGAAGTTGAATTATCCATTTCTTTCTAAGTTTCTGACAAGAAAAAAAGAGAACCCCAAAAAACTAAACTGTTTGCAATCATCAAAAATTGCAAAAAAAAAATAAGTAAATTATGGAAACTATACAGAAAACTTAAAGCTCAAAAAACTAACTGACCTCTAAGATACTCAAGAAGAGTCAAATGAGTTAACCCATCAGGCAACACACGACGAACTCCATTAATATATAAAATTGCTTCCTTTGGCTCATCTCCTATCCTTTCCATTTCGCTCTCATTCATCAATGAACCCATTTTTCCAAGATTTGATCTTTTTTTTCCAGCAATGAATTTGTTTAGCTTTGATGATTGAAGGAGACAAAGGAGAGAAAAAGTATAGTTTATATTATTGAAAAAGATTTAAAAAGGGGTCATATGTTACACGTAAAATACATGGGATTTTATTGGAATTATAGTCGGTTGGTCCACTAGATAGAAACGAGCTAACCAATTATGCTACGATACTACAAGTAACACTGATTATGATTTTTCTAGTCTTAGGTATAAATCAAGCACCCGAGTTCGAGTTATGAGTATAATTTTTCTACTCTTAATCAAACGTCATGAGTTCAAGTGATGAGGGTAAAAAAGTTCTAACAGAAATGTGCTATATTTTTAACTTTATGGGTTCAAAACGATAACTTATCACAAAAAGATTGTATACGGTAGAAATTGGAGAGCTCGATTTCTAAGGTTAGATTACACTTCGGGTCCGAGTTCTGGAAGATCGAAGTAATAATCAAGCCGGGTCCGGATGAGCGCACCTCGAGAAGCAAATCGGGGACCTGTCATGATCTGCCTCGAGGGCAGTACAATTTCTCAAGGACACGCGGGCCAGGGCATAAATTATAGGATAAGATTTGTACGAAATAGTACAAGTCCGTACTAGGTCGTTATACATTAAGGGTTTTCCCCTCCTATATAAAGGGGACCCCAATCATTTGTAAAGATCATCTCATTATCTGCAATAGAACATTCTACTCTGCTTTTCTTGTTTCCCGTGCTCAACAATTGTTCTTCAGCTTTATTGTCTTTACTTTATTGTTCATACTTTATTGCTCCTAGCTCACCTCGAGGCCCCTGAAATAATCGAGCTCGAGGTCCTTATTGCTCTAACAACACTGGTTTGGTTCGTCAATTCTTCTTACTTAAACTTAATATTATTTGTACATTCACTAGTATTGAAATAAATCACATATCTTTAAACCACAAATCATATTTAATTGCTACTCACATTTTTCGAGGTAAACTGTTTGGCGCCCACCGTGGGGCTAAAGATAATAGTGATTATTTTAGTGCTAGTTTTCTGATAACACACGTTATTCTTCACACTTTTTCTTGTCAAAGATTCTTTGGTTTCANATACTGCATCTGCATGGCTGAAAGATCGCCACATATTACACCTGCATGGCTGAAAGATCGCCACATACTGCACCTGCATGGCTGAAAGATCGCCACATACCGCATCTGCATGGCTGAAAGATTGCCACATACTGCATCTGCATGGCTGAAAGATCGCCACATACCGCATCTGCATGCCTGAAAGATCGCCACATACTACATCTGCATGGCTGAAAGATCGCCCTATACTGCATTTCATAGGCTGAAAGATCGCCACACTGCATCCTTCATGGGCTGAAATATCGCCAACTCATCCAAAGGCGTCATCGTTCGGAGGCACCATCTTCGTAGCCCGAGAACACCATGTCATGCCTGAGGATCTCTTTCAATCTTTTGCATATCATTATTGAAAGGCGTCATGGTTCGGAGGCACCATCCTCATAGCCCGAGAACATCATTTCATGGCCCGCGAATCCTTTATCATACAACCCATGGACCAGGATATCATGGTCTAAGGACATCATCCTCATCTTCCAAAGACAACATTCATCGTCCAACGGGAATTCGCATCATGTTTAAATTTACGCACAATATATGCTTGTATTGCTTATTTGCAGGTAAACCGATGAACAACGGCCATCCTGGCAGGAGCGATCCCGCTCCAGTTCCCTCAGCCATATCAAACCTATCCATTCCCGTAAACCATCCACACACACAACCCTAGATGTTGCGTTCGTTCTTGAAATCGCCTCATCGGTATACTCCACAGGTGAATCCTGAACTACATACGGCCTGATTCCTGTAAAATGTAGGTAGCTCGGAAGCCAGGGTGCAGCCTAAATCTTCCCAAATCGTTTCGCTCGGTCAAAATTGGCCATCATTTCTTTAGCCGAAAACTCTTTCATCCTTCCCGGGTAAAGAGGGACAGCTGTTGATACCCAATTTTTCCCTATATATCTTAAATATGCAAAAAACCTTCAAAATAGCATATATATGCATATATAAGCATGCCCCAAGGTTTTTATTATTTTTCCCATAATTTTAAGGGTTTAAATCGATTTATTTTTCTCCCTCTTTATCCATAAAATCCGCAATAATTATTTCCAAAATTATTATTTTGATAATTCACCTATTGTATTTCTATACTTATGCCAAAATATGGCTAAAGTAATTTTTTACATATTTTTACAATTTTATTTAGTATTTTTTAAAGCTAAATTGCACATAATTACAATAATAGCCTTTTTAGATTTAATTATGTTTTATACGCATAAAATTGGATCCTGTATTATTAAATTGTTAATTATGTATTCTAAATCATTTTTAGTACTATAAATTATTTGTCAAAAACTATTTACTATTTTTTATAAATTAAAAAGGGGAAAAGTGGCTATTTAAAATATAGCCAGATTGGCTTTCAATTGTAGCCCAAATCAAACCCCAATTTCCCAGCCCAATTTCAATTGAAACCCGACCCACGCCCTTTTAACCCATACCCAAACCCGGGTCCCCACCTACCCTTCTCATCCTTGCCGTTGATCTCTAAGATCAACGGCCCCTATTCCCTCTTACCTTATTTAACCTGAATGACCCTCTAACCTAATTCATTTCTTACCAAACCGCCGCCCTAGAATCCCCTTTCCTCTCCAATTCTCTCCGAGACCTAAATCTACCCTAGCCGCCACCACCCAAACCAGCCTTAATCCCATTTGATCCTCACTCGATCCATGGATTCCCATGGCTGTTTGAGACGTATACCTGTCTCCTATGTCTCCTGGTTGCCCGTTTTTGTGATTTCGCGGAAAGATCTCGAAGAGATCTAGTCCAAATCTTGCTCAACTTCCATCCATGGCTGTTCGAGTCAGATCCATGGCTTTTCCGGCTAAGACCGGTAACGATCTAATATTTTCTCATCTTCTTTGGGTTCTCTGAAACCCTCAATCTTGAGATTTTCCACTTCCCTTTAGATTTGTCTTAGATTTAGGTGTATCCATGAGTTTTTAACCGATTTTTCTTTGTCTCTGCTATTTTTCTGAAAAGAACCTAGCCATAAATCCTCCGATCTTTTTAGACCTGTGATGGATCTATGGGTTTCTTAAGGTTTTCACCTGTTTTCCTCAAAATGTTTCTCCGATTGCAAACGATTTCTTCATTCCCAGACTAGGGTTTCAGAACCCTTTTTGCAAAAACGATTTCTTTCTGGTTTTAGTAATTACTTTGATTTTTAGCATGTTTAAACATTACCCGAGTCGTTCCTTTTTTGCTCATTTTTGTCAAGAAACCCTAATGCTTCTGGGTTCGATTCGAAGTTTGAATTGTTTGCGATGTGTTTGCATGACTATCATGAACATTCTAGGCTTTATATGTGTTCTATATGCTCTTGTGCTTCCTGTTCTAATGCGTTCTTAAGGTTTCTTTGATTTTGTCCAAACCCGTGCTATTTATCGTGTAATAGGTCTGACTATTTGTTTTATTGATCGTTCACGTAATTTATGTTGATTCTATGTAATCTCCTTAAACCTACATCTTTGATTTGGGTATTTTCCTTGTAACTATGTACTGATTTTTCGAAATTGCTTCCTTACTTTCGTGATACTTTCCTTAGTTAGTGCTGACTCCCTGTGATTTTCAATCTCATTCGTGATTCTCTGAACTAATTTTTCAGACTCAAATTGTACTCTACCTTGTCGATATGCACAAATATGCTGTTAATTAACGTGCACTTTCCTTATGTTTAAACTATTCTGTACTTAGTCCTTATTACATGCTACATGCTTTTACTATTCCTATTACGGTAAAATTAGTCTTGCAAGCAATTCTTTTCCTTATTTGATACAACTTGTACCCGTTTGAACCATGGCTCCCTAATTGAAGGAAGTCCAGGTCTTTAATTGATTCTGATTCGTATTTTTTCTATAATTATGCTAAGTCAGTACTTGTTACCTTATTTTCGACCTATTTTTTGAAGCTATAAATACCCTAAGTCCTTTCATTAACAACACGAACAATAAGTTCAGAACACACACATACACACTCAAAACTCTCTCTTCTCTTTCTACTACTTGTGCTATTGCTTGCCTAGCCGGCTGAAAGCCAAGGCTAGACTGTGGAACTCTACTTGCTTTACTTTTTCTGCACTTTGCTTCCTTAACTGGTATGTTCCTTGTTCAATTCTGAAACTCAACTCTATGTTCTCCATTGTTTGTCAATCCCTGCCTCTTTCTGCACTAACTTAATGACTTATGTTGTTTAATTACACTTCTTGTCTATTGCTTTACTCAGCATGCTTAAGTTCTGCCCTCTCTTGGTCAAATGTAATCGGCTTGTCTACTTGAGTGCCTGTTTATGTCCCTTAACTAGTATGTCTCCTAATGTACTTGGTTAACACCAAGTCATGACTAATTATGTGTAATAGACCCATGAATGACTATTCCCATACCCTGTCCCTATGTCTTGTTACTATTCTAATTTCAAGCATGATTCCCTTGTTAACTCCTTGAAGTAATTGTCTGTGTTCTGAAGATCAATCAGTCCCTACTTGTTCTTTGCACTTGGTGGTCTATATGCACCTCTTCTCAGCCATGTTTATGTGTTTTGGGCCCTCTATGTCCCCAACCCCTACTTCCCTGCTTGTAACTTCTGAAACTGTACTATTCTTTAAACTAGTTCTGTGGGTGTGCTTGTTGTTGTTGCTCCCATCCCCTTCCCCTTTCAAAACTGTTTCCAACTCTACTCTTTGTCAAGCACTCTCACATATACTCTTAGACCACTAGGTTCTGCCCCTTTTGTGTGAGCCTTGCCTTGGGACCCTTGAGCTCCCTCTGAACTTGGACACATGAAAGTTGGCCTTTCCACACTGCACTTACTCTGTCTTGGCTATGAAATATGGGTGTGAGCACTGCCCGGGATCCCTTGAGATCCTTAGGGTACTCTGACACACCCGGATATGAGAAAGACTATAGAGCAAATCTTGGCACTTGAAGTGATTTATTACATAACTCAGGGAGGAAGTCCTTATCAGGCTTCCTATAGTGTAACTTCTTATTTTCATTGCTATTTATGTAATTCATTTCAATGTTGGTCTGTAATAACTTGTTGTAAACAAATATTGGGGTTGGCTAGTGAAAAGGGATTGGGTAAATATGCACGCTATAGTTATTAAGGGTAGAAAACATGTTATTAGGTTTATGTTCCTGATTGCGCAATAGAAACCATGCTTAGGGTTCATACATGCATTAGAAATCATGCTCTTAAGATCCCATGTTTATTGTTTCAGCATGTACACCCTCACAACATCATCTATTATGTTCTACCCTGCCATGTGCATTTAAAAATCTTGCTCTTAGGAAATTATGCAATCCTGCCATATGCATTTAGAAATCCTGCTCTAGGAATTCTGCATCATGAGTTTTATACATGCATCTTAGATACCATGTTTTAGGATTTCATCCGTACTCGCATTCACACTTACTGTAAACTGCTGGTTATAAAAGAAGTAAAAACAGCTTCACACTTGATTATCCTATTTAAAATAACTGGTAGCAATCCTTGCATTTTATAACACCTAGAACAGCATGCTCTTAGGGTGAAATAATTTCCAAACTATCTTTTAATAATTCTGAATAACTGCTGCATACCATTTTACTCCTAGGCAAGCCTTAGGTAATTAATTTTAAATAAAACCAGAACCGTCTCTGCGATCAGTGTTTAATTATCAATTGTTAAAATCAGTAGGCAAACCTGATTCGGACTTCTTTTCTGAGTCATGTGGCAAATCTGATTCACTGTTATCACTTAAAGCTTTGTTAAGATTTGAATGTGGACCTTAATTGTGTATGACTCATGCTGTCTATGTGCATTATTTGTGGAGGTATACCTGAGCCTTCTACTTGCTTCTGTGTTTTCCCTTTTAATTGCAGTCCTACTTGTTTTGTATGTCGCCTTAGTATTTTGCCATTAAACCTGAGGGTCTGCCTAGAACCTCCTTCTTATTGGATAGGAGTCCTAAATTCCTCTGGGACTGATAGGAAGGGACGGGTAACAGGATGCAATAAGGTTCGAGACCAATCCTCGCTTTACTTACCTTCACGGGGCGGGAAAGGGTAGATATAGATATGATCACCAGTGCGCTAATGCCACACATAGCCCCTTTCTAAGGAGTGATTACCGGGCATTGTACTGATGTGATCCATATTATAAACAAACCTAGGACACCCCTTTATATTCGCAAATATGCTTAACTTGTAATCCTTTTCAAAACCTAGCTTCTTCATCAGTCCTTTTCTTACACTTGTGTGTTTAAACTTAAATCCCCTACTATTTGAGCCATACTTGCTTATTTGCTAACTGTACAAATTCACAAAAACTGTCTGGCCGGGAACCACACTAGTGGATCCTGAGGGGTGCCTAACACCTTCCCCTTAGGATAATTTTAAGCCCTTACCCTATCTCTGGTTACCAAATGAACCTTATAGGTGCCCTAACACACCTTAAATCGTTAGGTGGCGACTCTTCAAAAACGCAAACCCCCTTTCCAAAAGGAAAGAGTTGTACCAACCAAAATGTCATAAACCCGATTCCCTCCGCGAGGAAAGGGAAAAAGGGGGCGCGACAGCAGGCACAGGCCCCGTAAGGAATGCGCACAGGGAAGCCCGAGCTGGAGGACAGGAAACACGAGGAGTGGAAGAAGGAGGAGTCAGCCTCCAAGTGATATTCGAGATGCTACAAGCTCAGCAAGTCGCCGTCGCTCAACTTCAGAGTTTTTAGAATAGAAATCCAAACACAGCCGAACCAGTGAATACTTGGCATGCTGAACCAACGCTAGAAAGGCCCGATGAAAATAGCTCGGGGACTGACCCCGCTATTATGAAAATGCTCGAATAACTAACCAAAAGAATCGAGTCCGGAGAAAAGAAAATTGAAGAAAATGACAAAAAGGTGGAGACATACAATTCAAGGATCGACCAGATACTAGGAGCACCTCCGATTTTGAAAGGTCTGGAATCAAAAAAATTCATACAAAAACCTTTCCCCCCAAATGCGGCTCCAATGCCCATTTCCAAGAAGTTTTGCATGCCCGATATACCGAAATACAATGGAACAACTAACCTTAATGAACATATTACTTCATACACATGTGGAATCAAAGGAAATGACTTGAATGACGATGAAATCGAGTCAGTATTCTGAAAAAATTTAGGGAAACACTATCAAAAGTAGCTATGATCTGGTATCACAACTTAGCTCCTAACTCTATTGATTCATTTGCTATGTTGGCGGACGCCTTCGTGAAAGCACACGCCGGGGCCATAAAGGTGGCCGCAAGAAAATCGGACGTCTTCAAAATAAAACAATGGGATGACGAGATGCTAAGGGAGTTTGTGTCCTATTTTCAGATGGAAAGAATGGAATTACCACCGGTCTCCGATGACTGGGTAGTTCAGGCTTTTATGCAAGGTTTGAATGAAAGAAGTTCGATTGCATCTCGACAGCTAAAGCAGAACTTGATTGAATATCCAGCTGTGACATGGTCGGATGTGCACAATCGTTATAAGTCAAAAATTAGGGTCGAGGACGATCAGTTGGGAGCCCCCTCGGGCTCAATTCATCCTAACAGATTCGCAGCCAAGCCCCCGAGGGACACAGACCGGGGATCAAGATTCAACAAAGAACGGTATCAACCGTACGTCGAAGATCGAAGGAACATTTCAAGGCATAACATACCTCGGAATGATCAAAGAGCAGATCGAGGCCAAAGATCCCGGGGACTCGTGAGTAAAACCGAGTTTGGTAGGCACTCGGGACCGGTGGAGGCGCCCAGATTATCACAATACAACTTCAGTGTCGACGCCTCGAGTATCCTCTCAGCCATTGGCAAAATTAGAGATACTAGATGGCCCAAGCCAATACAGACTGATCCTTCTCAGAGGAACCCCAACTTAATGTGTAAGTATCATGGTACTCACGGGCATAGGACCGAGGATTGCAGGCAGCTTAGAGAGGAGGTAGCCCAATCATTCAACGAGGGGCACCTTCGTGAATTTCTCAGCGACTGGGCTAAGAACCATTTCCGAGAAAGAGATGCAAATAGGAAGAATGAACCTGAAGAAAACATGTCACTCACATGATCATCGGTGGAATCGATGTCCCACAGGGACCTATATTCAAGCGTACCAAAGTATCCATCACAAAGGAGAAACGGACTCGGAGCTATGTGCCCAAGGACGCTCTATCATTCTGCGACGAGGAAGCAGAGGACGTATCCCAGCCTCACAACGACGCCCCGGTAATCTTTATCCTTTTAAATAAAATTCAGTTTAAACGTGTTTTAGTGGATCCAAGTAGCTCTGCGAACATAATCAGATCGAGGGTCGTGAAACAACTCGGCCTGCAAAATCAGATTGTACCTACGTCCCGGGTGTTGAATGGCTTCAACATGGCAAGTGAAACAACGAAGGGAGAAATTATCTTGCCAATACACGTAGCCGGGACCATACAAGACACCAGGTCCCATGTCATCGAAGGTGACATAAGGTATAACGCACTCCTCGGGAGGCCATGGATGCACAACATGAGGGCAGTGCCTTCGACTCTCCATCAGATGATGAAGTTCCCGACAGAGGAAGGAGTGAAAACAGTCCACGGAGAACAGCATGTTGTAAAAGAGATGTTTGCAATCGAGGAAGTGGTGCCGATACTGGAACCCTTGACCTCGGAGAAATCGAGCCCCGAAAGCAAATAGGTAGCTAAGTAGCAATCACAGCTCCAAGCCTAGACAGAAGCAGGATAACAGGTAACCGAAGGCGAAGAAGGGAACTCCCTAGCTCCTCGAACCTTCGTTGTTCCCGAGAAGCCCGATGCTACCAGGCCGACTACTCAAGAGAAAGGTACACCTGGGAACGGGATTAACCCCCAAACTCAAGAAAAAACTCATTTAGTTTCTTATTGATAATATGGATTGCATTGCTTGGTCCCATTTAGATATGACAGGGATTCCGCCGGAAATCACCACACATAGGCTAAGGAACAGTACCGGGTTTAAACCAGTAAAACAAAAAGGGAGGCCCTCAGTTCGAAAAGCCTCGCATCAACATACAGTCAACAGGATGTTCGAAGAACAAACAGGTAAAATAACGAAAGCCTCTATTGATGATATGACTGGTTAGGTCCCTGTAGAGGACCATTTTAATTCATTTGCAGGAAACAGTCAACGTTTCGGGACAATGCGACACGAAGCTCAACCCAGAGAAACGTACCTTTGGAGTTGGCACGGGTAAGTTTCTCGGCTTCATGGTGTCAAATCGGGGCATCAGAATCATCCCCGACCAGGTCAAGGCTCTCGAAGATATCACGATCATGGATAGCAAGATAGGACCATATTAAGCCCCCGGAGTCGTTGGTAAAGGATCTTACAAGCTCGGCACGATAGAAGCTCTCAAAGGCTTGTGATCTCGAAGACACCCCTTCTTACACGAAGGCCTTAGGTTTTAAAGCATGCGTTGCACTCTTTTTCCCTTGGCTCGCATTTTGTCCCAAATGGGTTTTACCGGCAAGGTTTTTAGTAAGGCAACAACTATGTGCTGCCTAAGGAAAACTCGATAGTATCCAAGGTTTCTTTTTAATCAACCCCAGATATTGGGGGCGTCACCCTCGGAGGTTATATTTTCAAGGAAAATCATCACCCTTGAAGGTTATGTTTTCAAGGAAAATACTTCATTCCTAAGAGAACCTCGGTAGGAAAACTTTGTAATGGGCCAAACGGTCAGATGAACCGTGTCCATATAGTAGTCAAGCCCCGACAACAAAGCATGTACACATGTATCAATTCTGTTAATATCAAAAACACTTGGTGACTCAGAGAAGTCTACTATTACACGAACTCTACATCCTACGGGAAACGGCTTAAGAGCCAAAGCATAGAAGCACCCCGAATACCCGGAGACTGTCATCGACAGTCAGTACATCCGAGTCATCAAAAATTCGGATTAATAAGACCTCAAAGATGCACCCCCTCGAAACAAAGGCCAAGGCCAATATACTCGGGGACTAACTTCTCGAACAAATTCGGAAAATTATCGGGAAACAAGTCCAAGTGACATACCCAAAGGCTACGGCCATACTAAAGACTACGGTCATATAAAGGCTACGGCCATACAAAAGACTACGGTCATATAAAGGCTACGGCCAAATAATGCGGCTCGGAGACGTCCGACTTCCGTTATAAATTAAACGCCTTCAAACACTTTGTAAAAACCGATTAAATCCGGCTACCCTCGGCAAAAGCAAAATATAAAGGGCTTCGATAAATTCAGCCCTCGAAAAATCCAAGGGCTTCTATAACATCAGCCTTCGGAAATACCTCAAGAGGTATTCGATTATGCTTACACAAACAAATTACTAATAAGGTTCCGGTATGTCAAACCTTCGAAAAAACCTACGGGTGCAAAAAACACATGTTAAGGCATAATTAAATTTTCACTAAGTCTTTTAAGCCGAAATGAGGGAAAAATTATATATCCATTCAAAGAGGCCGAATCGGCCCAACTTAAAGAGCCTAAGGGCCGATATATAAGAGCCCAAGGGCCAACTTAAAGAGCCTAAGGGCCGATATATAAGAGCCTAAGGGCCAACTTCGAAAGGCTTAAGGGTTGAAAACGTATTATACAAGACTCCGTTCTCACTCGACCCGGACTCAAGAGTCACGGTATCCCGAGCTTTAGTCGGATCAATTTAAACTTAGCTCAACGATTACTATTTCTATCAACAAGGATCTAAGGACCCGAGCCCATTTCAGGGCCAATCTTTCAAATTATGCAAAAGAGGCATTCCATAAATCAAGACAATATGGAATCCAGTACAGGTCGGAAATGAGATGAAGAGTTCCTATTATATTCCCAAAAGATGATTACAGGGGATGTTTTCACTAGGGATACCTACAAAAAAACAAAACAAGGAAACCTAAAACTACTTCGGAGTCACATCTTCAGCAGTTGCATCCTCGGGAGCCGTTTCTTCGGAATCCTCATCCTCGGAGACTCCACCTTCATCTCCCCCACTCTCGGAGCCCTGTCTGAATCATCCTCGTCAGAAAGCAGAGCGACAGCCTCTTCTTCCAAAATCTTCGCCCTTTCTATATCGGCTGAGATATCAAAGCCACGAACCTGCACCTCCTCGAGGGTAGCCCTCCGAGATTGACGCCTATCATGATCAAGTGCGATCGATAACTTAACTTCTGCCGCAGAAGAGATCTCTTTTGCCCGAGTATTAACCGCTTCAGCATCGGCTCGTTACGAAGACATAATTGCCTCCGTATCAGATTTGGTCTTAGCCAACTCAGCAGCAGATTTAGCTTTGAGCTCCTCGATGTCATGACCTCGAGCTAGGCTCTCCTCCTTCACACTTTGAAACTGACGTTCAAGGGAAGCCAGCTCTTCTTGAAGAGTTTCTTTCTCGAAGGCGAGATTATCCATGCTTTGCCTCCACCCCAAGGTCTCGGCCTCTTTCATTTTAAGCTCCTCCTGAAGCTGCGCCACCAAGTCGGCCTTCTGATAAAACTGCAAAATTAAAGGTATTAGACGTCAAGACAAGCAAGTTCATAACAGGTCCTCAAAGGCTATATTACCTTCTCAACATACTCGACCCGTCCTTGGCAAGCCTGTGTCAATTCAACTCGAAGATCGCTAATCTCCACCTCTTTCTTAACATAGAGGGCTTTAAGATCGTCCCTCTCTTTTGAGACCTTTTTAAGCTCAGCCTCACATCAAGCAAGATCGGTTCGAGACTTGGAAAACGCCTTCTTGTGGAGCACCATGACCTTCATAAAAAAGGAGGAAAAATAGATTCAGAAATAGCAAAAGCGCAGGCGCAGGCATAACAAACAGGAAACTCACTTATTTGAAAAGTCTACGAGCCTCACCGAAAAATGAAATAAGCGTCTGGGTCGGAGCCATCTTCAAGCCCTGCAAGGCATTCTCGAAAGATGTCATGTCCTTCATGGCTTGCTTCCACTTCAGAAGACCTCATATTCTGAGCATCTTGGATTTGCCCATCGGAGAACTCGGGGCCAAGAGGTGAGTCATCTACATTGATTACCCCAAATGATACACTTGGGGCGTTCTCTTTATTTTGAAGAGGCTTGGGACTGGGCCGTTCGGCCTCACCCTCCGGATGACATCCTAGGCGAGGTGCCTTTTTTCTGCACGACAGTTCGGGGGCTTTATTTGAACTCCCCTTGGAGATTTCTTCGATTCTGGAATGCGCCACATCGACCTTCACCGGCTTGATGGACTTCGAAGCACCGACATTTCTCCTTTAACGGGTTACTAATAGGCAGTCATCATCTTCTTCTTCCTCCTGATCTCGAAGGCGTTGGACCGTTTTCGGAGATAAGACTGCCGTATCAACCTTGGACCTTCGAGCCATGCTCTTCTTAGGCTTCGGGGGATTGGCGGGTGATTCTCTTTTTCTATTTCTTTCTTTAGGAGACTTCAGAACTTCTTCTTCATCATCCGGGGCCGGCAGCAAATCAACGGCGTCTCCAAGACCTACATGAACTTGAGGTAAGTAACCCATGGCAGAAGTTCTAGAAAACAAACAAGAGAACTCACCATGGTTTTTGGCCTCCCATCGACACTTAGCCAGATCTCGCCAGCAACGCTCCAAATAAGAGGAGGCGGAGGCCAGCTTTCGGACCCATCCCTCGAGGTCCGGGACCCTACCAGGAAACCAAGTAGCGGCTACACCATCGTAAAGGGGTTAGACCAATGAAAAATACAAAGCCGGGGAAAAGAAAAGAAAGCAGGGTATAAGCCTGCTACGTACTCACGTTTCATGTTCCACTCCTCGGGGAACGACATCCAATCAACAGGAATCATATCGGAGGTCCTGACTCGGACGAAGCGGCTCATCCATCCACGGTCTTTGTCCTCATCGATACTAGAGAAGAGAGATTTTAAGGATCAGCGTTGCAATTTTATCAAACCCCCACGATAAAGTCGGGGACTGTACAGTCTGATCAGATGATCGAGGGTAAAAGACATCCCCTCATCTTAGCTCGAAAAGAACCTGATTAAGTAAACAATTCGCCAGAAGGAGGGGTAGATCTGGCCAAGCGTCACTCGGTATAGTTGGCATAAGTCAAGAATAACTGGATCTATGGGATCTTGAGCCGGAATTGCAGTACCCAATGTAAATGGTTAGGTATATACGCTCAAGTACCCCGCTCTGTATGTAGTGATGTCCTCCTCGGAGGAAGGAATCACTATTTCTTTGTTATCCCACTTGCAGTCCTCCTTTACTTGCTCGAGCTCGGCCTTGGTCACCAAACAAACATATCGAGACATGGGCTCGTATCGGCCTGGTGTCGATGCAGGTTTCTCGATTTTGAAGTCAGATGTTGTTTCACATGGCGGGGGGATGCACTCCTCAATACGAGGGGGCACTACCGGTTTACTCTTGGTCGATCGAGAAGATGAAGAAGCTTTTTCTTTTTGGGAAACCGGTTTAGAGGTTTTAGCCATCACAATGCGGAGAATCCAACAAAATGAAGAGTGTTGATAGTGAAGAGAAGGGAGAGTTCAAGGAAGTTGAAAAAGGCTAATGAGACTTTGAGAACAATATGAGAATAAATTTTTAAGGTTGTGAAATTTGTCTATTTATAGAGGTCATTTAAGTGTGCCGGGGAAGCCAAAAGGCCGATCGTCATCCGCCTCCAATTAAGATTTTGGAAATCGCACAAAAAGCAACTTTTCAGTCGTTTCAACCGCTGATGTCACGGTATTGGCATCAGGACCAAGGCATCAAGGATTAATTCGTCGAAAATCATAAAGGGCAGCCTATAAGTCGAGTTCGAGCGGAGTATCCATTCTATTACTAAGCCCAAGGGCTATCCGAGTTTGAGGAGTTTCTCGCTCGAGAACTGTGAAAAGGCCTAAGGGCTATCCTTATTACAATTTCGAACAAATGCCCGCTCGACTGCAAAGCCCAAGGGCTACCTGAGTTGGAGAAATTTCTCACTCAGGGACTACAAAAAGATCTAAGGATTAACTCCGTTTCAAGATCTCGCTCTCACCTAACTCGGGCTCGGGATTCACGATGTTCCGAGTTCACATTTAAGCTCAGCTCAAGGATTAACAAGAACCTTGAAGGGTATTATATTGATCAATTAAAAACCTAAGGGTTTATTATGTCCTGAGCTTGATATTTGGGCTAACCATTGAAACCATATAATCGAGTCTTTTACGAATAAAGATAGAATAAAATTCAGCATGGACCAAAAGTTATACAAGGATCCTTTTATACTTCCAAGGAATGTTTACAAAGTATAGCTACGACACCCACGAAGGATACTTACACAGGAACAAAAAAGCAAAAAAACAAAAGCCAAAGAACCTAATCCACTTTTAAGACCACGTCCTCGAGAGCATCGTCTTTGGAAATCCCCTTCTCGGGGGCACCATTTCAAATCTTTGGAAACGTTTATATAGAGTAGAAGGCCCTCGATAGATGTAATTATATCTCCAGCAGCCGAGATTGAACATTCCGTTGAAGTTTTGGGCCACAATACATTAAGAAAGAACAAGCAAAAGGAAAAAATCAAAAGGGGTTGCAAGATGCACAAGCAACAATCCAAGAGTGTTTATCCTCGGAACTCTGTTCTGATGTGGGATACAAAAGTTAGTAGATAATAGTGCCACCTCATTCCATGGAAAGCAAAAGGAATGAAGTGCCACACCAGGTTGAAGTTAAGAGAGATGAGCAGCAGTGTAAAGTTCGCATATCTTCTGATACGGGAGGGATTCGGTGCCTTTCTCTCGTTGTCTCGAGCCGAAGCTGTGAAAAAGGAAGCCTTGGCGTAACTGGTAAAGTCGCTACCATGTGACCTTGTGGCCACAGATTTGAACCATGGAAATAGGTGATTAGAGGAAGAGGTAGAGAAGGGAAAGGACTAAAAGTAGATGAAGAAGGAATAAGTGTAGTTTTTGTTCAGCCAAGTAACCTCTTATTTATATAAAGCCGGCGATGGGACCGGCGGCGCAAGTGGCCGACAAAGGCTGAAACATATTTGACGTTTTGGGGAAGCACGCTGACATGACATTTCCGATCACTTCAAATGCCTACATCACAGGCATGATGTCATCATGAGTGGTTCGGGAAAATCGAGGTTCAAATCATTTCTTATCATCTTATTCTAAGAAACGTGGGGACTATCTGTATACAGTAGAAATCGAAGAGCTCGATTTCGAAGGTTAGATTACACTTCAAGTCCGAGTTCTGGAAGATCAAAGTATGAATCAAGCCGGGCCTGGATGAGCACACCTCGAGAAGCAAATCGGGGACCTGTCATGATCTGCCTCGAGGGCAGTACAATTTCTCAAGGACACGTGGGTCAGGGCATAAATTATAGGATAAGATTTGTACGAAATAGTACAAGTCCGTACTAGGTCGTTATACAGCTGTACCAATAGAATTCTTTACCGTAATTGAAAATGTACTGTATTAAGGATTTTCCCCTCCTATATAAAGGAGACCCTAATCATTTGTAAAGATCATCTCATTCTTTGCAATAGAACATTCTATTCTGCTTTTCTTGTTTACCATGCTCAACAATTGTTCTTCAGCTTTATTGTCTTTACTTTATTGTTCATACTTTATTGCTCCTAGCTCACCTCGAGACCCCTGAGATAATCGAGCTCGAGGTTCTTATTGCTCTAACAACACTGGTTTGGTTCATCAATTCTTCTTACTTAAACTTAATATTATTTGTACATTCACTAGTACTGAAATAAATCACATATCTTTAAAATCACAAATCATATTCAATTGTTACTCACATTTTTCAAGGTAAACAAAGATAAAGCAAAATTATATAATATAGCCGCTTCCAAAATAATAGTATTACATTTCGTGTTTTCGTACCACATGATCATAATAGTAGGGTACATAAAGTGTGTTAAAAGTGAGTAGTATTTCAAGTAATTTGAGATAATTCTTTATTATGTGGATAATTGGGTAATATGATTTTTGGTGGGAGATTAGCTAATTAATTATCATTTTTGGATAAGCTTAAACCCCCCCCCCCTTAACGTGGCAACCCAAGAAAGTCATGATCAAGCTCAAGTAACGACTCTTAGTCATTAAAATAGGTGGCATAATTAGGGGCCTTTAGGCCAAAGCTTAGTCATCCTAATGGGGCCCACAAAAACCAATAATTTTGAGAAATCTTCTTACCTTAATTATGTTGTATGTTAAGGCCATGCTAGCGGATGGAGCTCAAATAGATCATTTGAAACTTCATAATACGATAAAGCATGAGATTTGAGATTCTAAGGGAGTACGGTGCAATCTTTCTCATGAATATCATACTGATTTTCCGCTACTTCGATCCACCGTCGCAATTGACGTGTGTTAAAGGGATTGTTAAGAGAATCGGCTAAGGTATATTAAGGCTATCCCTTATTTTCTTTTGGCATGATCCATAAGATACTAACGAAACGAGCAAATGCACAACTTTCATAAATGACTCTATTCATAAAAGCACTAGAAGTGCCTATGTTCTTGATTCTCCATGTGTCCTATTATTCCATCATCTGTTCATGGGTCTTAGAAAAACGTAAGTTGATAAAAATTATTTTATGATATTAATCAAAAGGCATATTGCGCTTATGACATACCGAGAAATCTTATTAACTCACTTCTTATGCATTTTATTCATTTATACATGTGCATTGACCCATGACCAGATGGCTTTATATACGCGTATATTATATGTATATGAGATATGGGAAAAGGTTATGGCGTTATATACGCACCACCACCTGATCAGCTGGTATATGTAGATGATTTGCCCACAGTAGCCGAGATGATATGATGGGATGCCCTCAGAGGCTTGATTATGTTATGTACGCATATACCTATGTATGGTATGGCATTTATGCGCATATGCATGACATTATATATATTAAATGATTCACAGAGCTATTCAGACTTACATGTTGAGTCTTTTACTCCATGTTTCTCCCATGTCTATTATCTACTGATTTTCATTCCTTACATACTCGATACATTATTTGTATTGACGCCCCTTTTGCCTGGGGACGCTGCATTTCATGCCCGCAGGTCCCGATAGACAGGTTGAGAGTCCTCCAAGTAGGCTATCAGCTCAACGGAAGAGGTTGGTGCGCTCCATTTGCTCCGGAGTTGCTTATTTGGTCAGTATGATTAGAACATGTATTGATTGGTATGGCAGGGCCCTATCCCAACCTTTATGATATTTATGTACTCGTAGAGGCTTGTAGACAGATGTCATGTATACGGATACTTATATGGCCTTATCGGCCTGTGTTTTGAGTGTATAAAGGATTATGCCGGCCTTATAGGTGCGTATGGCATATGTATAAGTCGGTATATCATGTTGGGTCATCCTATGTCAAGTATTCCCTCATGCTTTATTCTAGTTATCCCATGACAGACTTTTCGGCTCATTTACCTATGATAGCATGACACGAAAGATACGTTATGTTGGTACTTGGTTGAGTAAGGCACCGGGTGCCCATCACGGCCCATCGATTTGGGTCGTGACAAAAGTGGTATCATAGCAGTTCTATCCCAGGGTTGTCTACAGATCGTGTCTATTAGAGTCTTGTTTATGAATGTGTTGTGCACCACATTTATAAAAAGGAGGCTACAGGACATATAGGATGTTATCCTCCCTTCTTATCTTAGATCGTGCAATATAAGGATTTATTTTCCTAACGATATGTTCTATTTTCAGCGATGCCTCCGAAGTCTACAGCCGCCCAGAAGGGCAAGTTCGTGGCTGGTGAGACTACTAGTCGAGCGCCACGAGTTACCAGGGCTCGGGGAGAGTCTCATAGTGAGTTCCATCTCAGACTTCACATACCCCGCCCTCTCTAGATGAGATCCGAGGGGCACCAGCTCCAGCGCCCGCCCCTGTACGACCAGCTCCTCAGCCAGATGCACCGGGTCAGGAGATGAGAGTTGTTATTCAACTATTAACTCAATTAGTATCCGCACAGGCTCGGCGTCAGGAAGTAGGTATTGGTCATGCAGATAGGTCCATCAGTGCGAGGGTTCCTGATTTCATTAATTTGGACCCTCCGGTATTCGTTGGAGCAAATCCAAACGAGGACCCTCAGGTATTAATCGATAGGATGCAGAGGACTTTGAGGGTAATGAAAGCCACTGTGACTGAGTCAGTTGAGCTATATTCCTATAGACTCCAAGATGTTGTAGTTAATTGGTACGAGTCTTGGGAGTTGTCCAGAGGTGAGGATGCCCCTCTAGCAGTATGGCAGGAGTTTACAGAGTCTTTTCTTCATCATCATCTGCCACCAGAGCTTAGACGGGCCAGAGTTGATAGGTTCTTGACCCTTCGACAGGGTAACATGAGTGTTCGAGAGTACAGTCTTCAGTTTGATTTGTTGGCCAGGTATGCTCCCACTATTGTATCTAAGATGGAGGATCGGGTTCACCGGTTCGTGATGGGGTTGGTGTTACATCTCGCGTTTTCGTACGTGAAAGTTTCATCATAAGTTAATCAACATAAGTTCGGGAATGAGGTTATTTTGGGATTATAAGCATTATGCTATTTCAAACACGTGATGAGTAAATTCGTGAAGGAGAAAGGGTAAGTAAATCGAAGAAAATGAGTTTCGTCGAAGTTCGTTAATTTGGGATAAAATACGGTCTAAGCCATAATACCCCGTATTTATGGACTAGTGCATACAAGGTACCACATGACCATAATAGTAAAGATGTATAAAGTGTGCTAAAAGTGAGTGGTATTTTAAGTAATTTGAGATAATTCTTAATTATATAAATTATTGGTTAATGGGGGAATTAACAAGTTAATTAAAATTAGTGGGTAATTAATTAACAACCTTGGATAAGACCAAGGAACCCAACGTGGCAGCCCCAAGTAATGAATAAGATTCATTACATTTAGGTAGCCAAATTAGAAGCCTTTAGAAAAGGTTAGTCATCCTAAGTGGGGCCCACCTAAAGGATAAAAGCAACATTTCTAGTTCAAAATCAATTGATAAGGAAAGAGTTTCAGCAAATATTTCTTTGCATAGCAACGTTACATCTTATAAGAAAGAGTTTCATCAAAGATGATTTTGCAATAAGCAACATTATTGCTTCGAGAATTTCATATGAGACTACTTAATATTATAGCAACGTGGGGTTTGCGATTCTAAGGGAGTACGGTGCAATCTTTCTCAAGAATATCATACGGATTTTCCCCTACTTCGATCCGCCGTTACGTGTTGTCGCAATTGACGTGTGTCAGAGGGATTGTCAAGAGAATCGGCTCAGGTATGTTAAGGCTAAGCCCTTCCTTCATATTGGCATGATCTCGTAACTACATGAGTTTGATAACTAGGCATAAAGAGAAGTTCGTATTCGTGAACTTATGTACATTATCCTAGTCTCATAAATTACAGTATTCTCCCTTATCGGGACTTTATATTCAATTGAGTATTTTCTTCTTCCAGTCAAGAGAGAAGATGTTATATATATACAGCATTACAGTATTTTCACCACCATCGAGCTATAATTGATGGGCAGGCCCCTATTGGGCAACCTCTGATCAGATGGTAAGTTATATACCGAGCCTACTATGGCCGAGCGCCTATGACCGAGCCTAGAATGTCTGAGATACAGAGCCTAGTATGGCCGAGCGCCTATGAGCGAGCCTACTACGGTAGAGCAACTACACGTTCCGAGCCTTATAGGGCCGGACATTTAGTTTACTTACTATATTGAAAAAGTTGAGTCAGTATCAGCAGATAAGTGTATCTCCAGATCATCTTTGACTCCCAGTTACTTTTAGTTATTATATTATCAGTTCAGTTTTAACTTTCAGTTATTTTATTGCCTTACATACTCGGTACATTATTTAGTACTGACGTCCCTTTTTTCTGGGGACGCTGCATTTCATGCATGCAGCTTCAGACAGACAGACCGGTAGACCTCCTCAGTAGGTGTTTTCCGAGTTCAGCTTTATCGGTAAGCTCCACGTCTTTCGGAGTTTCTAGGTCTAGAGTTTTGTGTACATCTTGTGTATATATGTATATAGGTTATGGGTAGGTCGGGGCCCTGTTCCGATCACAGTACATCCATCAGTAGAGGCTTGTAGACATAACCTGTCAGTTAGTGCAATAAGTTGTGCTTATAGGCCTTGTATGTATATTTTGTTGGTTTGTCAGTTGTAGTAGTTATGACGGCCGCCCAGCTTTATATTGATGTTTCGTTAGTTCCCGTTCAGTTTTATATTTTGCTTCGCAAATTATCTTGCAATGTGGCGCCATGGCCAAAGTATGATATTATATGTTAAGAGTCCCTTAGTCGCAAGTTGGTAGGCAAGGATAGGTGACGTACTGGGTGCTGGTCTCCCCCCCCCCCCCACCACCACAAGTTCGGGGCGTGACAGTTGGAGCTGCACCTGCTAAATGATTGTATGTCGGTCTCACTTCAGCCAGGCATGGATATTTCTCGTATTCAGGCATACGCTCAGGGTGTAGAGGAGCATAAATAAAAGCAGAGGGTCGATCGTGAGCATGATAGGGCCCAGAGTAAGAGAGCGAGATCTGCGGGTCCTTCTGGTGAGTTTCGAGGTGGTCAGAGACAACAATACCCGAGGTATCCAGCCCAACCATCAGCTAACGCACCCCTCAGTTTGCTGGTAAGAGATTTGATTGTTCCACATATTCCGGGCCTGGTCAGAATTCCAGGGCCTTAAGTTCTCAGTATAGGGGCGAGTCAAGTCAGACGAGGCCGCCCTTTCCACGATGTGCCCAGTGTGGTAAGCAACATGCCGGGTAGTGCCGTATAGGGTTGGGTGTTTGTGGTTATCCAGGCCATGTTATGAGGGATTGTCCGACGAGAGGTGATGCAAGCATAGTTCAGCCAGCGGGATTTGTAGATGGTTCGTCATCATTAGTACGCCCCCTAGGCAAGGTTCAAAGCACCAATCGGTCGTGGTAGAGGCAGAGGTGGAGCATCTAGCTCGAGCGGTCCTCAGAACCGCATATATGCATTAGCAGGACGATAGGATCAGGACTCGTCACCTGATGTTGTTACAGGTATATTATCAGTCTCCTCATATGATGTATATGCACTGATTGACCCAGGTTCCACCTTATCATACGTTACTCCGTTGGTTGCTAGTGAGTTTGGAATAAAGCCTGCGTTGGTTAAACCTTTTGAGGTGTCCACACCTCTTGGGGACCCTGTATAGCTAGGCGGGTATATAGAGATTGCATAATAGTAGTTCATAGTCGATCTATAGTAGCAGACCTAATCGAGTTAGATATGGTAGAATTTGATGTTATAATGGGTATGGATTGGTCGGCTTCTTGTCATGCAAACGTTGATTGTAGATCAAAGATGTTCCGATTCTAATTCTAGGGGAGCCTGTTTTGGAATGGAAAGGTAATACGGCATCGCCGAGAGGTAGATTTATTTCCTATCTCAAGGCAAGGAAGATGATCAGAAAAGGCTACATTTATCACTTAGTTCGGGTTCATGATAAGAAAGTAGAGTCACCAACCATTCAATCTATCCATGTGGTTAATCAGTTTCCCGATGTTTTTCCCGATGAGCTTTCGAGTCTGCCGCCAGAGCGAGAAATTGAGTTTGTTATTGACCTATTACTAGATACTCAGCCAATATTTATTCCTCCCTATAGAATGGCACCTGCAGAGCTGGGAGAGTTGAAGGAACAACTAAGGGAATTGCTTGAAAAATGCTTTATCAAACCCAGTACATCACCATGGGGAGCGCCTGTGTTATTTGTGAGGAAGAAAGATGGTTCCTTGCGGATGTGTATTGATTATAGACAGTTGAATAAGGTGACGATCAAGAATAAGTACTCGCTCCTGATGATTGATGATTTAATTGATCAGTTGCAAGGTGCCAAGTGTTTCTTGAAGATAGACTTGAGGTCCGGGTACCATCAAGTAAGGGATAAGGAGAAGGATATTCCGAAGACAACATTCAGGACCAGATATGGGCATTTTGAGTTTCGTGTTATGTCGTTTGGTTTGACCAATGTCCCAGCAGTATTCATGGTCTTGATGAACCGTGTGTTCAAACCTTTCTAGATCTGTTCGTAATTGTATTTATTGATGATATATTGGTATATTCTCGTTCAGAGACTGAGCATGCAGATCATTTGTGTACTGTTCTCAAAGTTCTACAAAAAGAGAAGTTGTATGCAAAATTCTCTAAATGTGAATTCTGGTTGAATTCTGTAGCTTTCCTTGGGCATATTATTTCGGGTAAGGGTATCCGATTTGATACACAAAATATTGAGGTAGTAAATACTTGGCCTAGACCCACGACACCGACGGAGGTTCGTAGCTTTCTCGGTTTGGCAGGTTATTACATGAGATTTGTAGAGGATTTTCTTCTCTTTCAGCGCCATTGACAAAGTTGACTCAGAAGGGAGCTACATTTCAGTAGATTGATGCTTGCGAACGGCGTTTCCAGGCATTGAAGGATAGACTAACTTCAGCACCGCTTCTAACACTCCCAGAGGGAACCGATGGTTATGCTATCTATTATGACGCTTCAGGCGTCGGATTGGGTTGTGTACTGATGCAGCATGGTAAGGTTGTAGCTTATGCTTCTAGAAAACTATGAAATCACGAGAAGAATTACCCAACCCATGATTTAGAGTTAGCTGCAGTGATGAATGCACTAAAGATGACTACTTGTATGGAATTCATGTCGATATCTATATGGATCGTAAGAGCCTTCAGCATATCTTCAAGCAAAAGGAATTAAATTTACGTCAGAGGAGATGGTTGGAGCTACTAAAAGACTATGATGTTGATATCTTATACCATCCGGGGAAGGCGAATGTAGTAGCCGACGCCCTCGGTCGTAGATCTATAGGTAGCCTGTCATATTTACAGCCAGAGAAGAGGAGAATAGCCCATGAGATTCATCAACTAGCTAGTCTTGGAGTTCGATTATTGGATTCAGGTAATACCGGAATTACTATTCAGGACACGGCAACATCCTCTTTAGTAACTGAAGTGAAGGAACACCAGTACGAGGATCCTGTGTTAGCTCACATAGGGATACAACCCCTCAAAAGGAGAAGACACCGTTTGAGATTACGAGAGATGGGGTCCACAGATATCGAGGACGATTATGTGTCCCTAATGTTGCAGGGTTGCGTCGGCAGGTTATGGGAGAAACCCACTATTCTCATTATTCTATCCATCCAGGAGCAACAAAGTTGTATCATGATATCAGGGAAATATATTGGTGGGACGGAATGAAAAAGGATATAGCAGAGTTTGTTGCTCAATGCCCTAACTGTCAGCAGGGGTTAAGGTTGAACATCGAAAACCCAGTGAATTATTGCAGGCTATAGAGATTCCGACTTGGAAGTAGGAAGTCATCAATATGGATTTCATCGTAGGCTTACCTCGTACCCAGCGAAAGTTCAATTCTACATGGGTGATTGTTGATAGACTTACAAAATCAGCCCATTTTCTTGACTACATATTCCGCAGAGGATTATGCAAGGCTTTACATTAAGGAGATAGTACGACTTCATGGTGTCCCTATATCTATTATCTCGGATAGAGGAGCTCAGTTTACAGCTAATTTTCGGTGGTCTTTCCAAAAAGGACTGGGGACTCAGGTAAGTCTTAGTACAACATTTCATTCCCATACAGACGGACAGGCTGAGCGTACTATTCAGACACTTGAGGATATGTTACGGGCTTGTGTGATAGACTTCAAGGGTAGATGGGATGATCATCTGCCGCTTATTGAGTTCGCGTATAATAATAGCTATCATTCCAGTATTCAGATGGCTCCATACAAAGCTCTTTACAAACAGAAGTGTAGGTCGCCTATAGGATGGTTCGATGTTGGGGAAACTAAGTTAGTAGGACCAGAATTGGTACAACAGGCAATCGAGAAGATTAAGCTTATACAGGAAAGGCTATTAGCAGCTCAAAGCCATCAAAAGTCTTATGCGGATAAACGACAACGCGACTTGGAGTTTCAGGTTGACGATTGGGTATTCCTAAAGGTATCACCAATGAAAGGTGTTATGAGGTTCGGTAAGAAAGGAAAACTTAGACCTCGGTACATTGGACCATATAAGATCATACACAAGGTAGGCCAAGTGGCATATGAGTTAGACTTGCCTTCTGACTTGGAGTCTGCACATCCAGTCTTTATGTGTCTATGCTTCATAAATGTATCAGAGATCCTTGCAGAGTCGTGTCGGTTGACGATGTTCAGGTCACAGAGCAGCTATCATATGAGGAAACTCCCATTGCCATACTAGATAGACAGGTCCGGAGATTGAGGACTAAAGATATAGCTTCGGTGAAAGTACTTTGGAGAAACAATAATGTGGAAGAAATGACTTGGGAAGCCAAAGAAGACATGAAGTCTAGGTATACTCACTTATTTCCTCTTCCAGAGAAGGACCCGACTGAGACATCACAGCCTTAAGGTACGAGTATGGATTTTTGTGTTAATTATTTTCATTGGTCGTGTGAGGCCATTGTCGTGATTGATGATTGTGGCATTGAATTATTGAGTTTTCTACATGAAGGATTGATAGTAGTACTGCTACAAAGGCGACTCTGCCAAAATTTATATGGGTCCTGAGAAGTTAAACATTCGAGGACGAATGTTTCTAAGGAGAGAAGGATATTACATTTAGCGTCTTCGTACGTTAAAGTTTCGTCGTAAGTTAATCGACGTAGGCTCGGGATTGAGATTATTTTGAGGTTATAAGCATTTTTGTTATTTATAACAGGCGATAAGTAAGTGCCGTGAAGGTTAAAGGGTAAATGAATCAAAGAAGATGAGTTTCGTTGAAAGTTATCAATTTGTTATAAAATACGGTCCGAGCTATAATACTCGGTATTTATGGACTAGTGCCATACAAGGTACCACATGACCATGATAGTAGGGTACATAAAGTATGTTAAAAGTGAGTAGTATTTTAAGTAATTTGAGATAATTCTTAATTATATGGATAATTGAGTAATTAATAATTTTTGGTGGGAGATTAGCTAATTAATTATCATTTTTGGATAAGCTTCCCCCCCCCCCCCCAACGTGGCAGCACAAGAAAGTCATGATCAAGCCCAATTAATGACTCTTAGTCATTAAAATAGGTGGCATAATTAGGGGCCTTTAGGCCAAAGCTTAGTAATCCTAACGGGGCCTACAAAAATCAATAATTTTGAGAAATCTACTTACCTTATTTAGGCTTATTTTAAGGCCATGCTAACGGATGGAGCTCAAATAGCTCATTTGAAACTTCATAATACGATAAAGCGTGAGATTTGAGATTCTAAGGGAGTACGGTGCAATCTTTCTCAAGAATATCATATGGATTTTTCCCTACTTCGATCTGCCGTTACGTGTTTTGTCGCAATTGACGTGTGTTAGAGGGATTGTCAAGAGAATCGGCTCAGGTATGTTAAGGCTATCCCTTATTTCCTTTTGGCATGATCCATACGATACAAACAAAACGAGCAATTGCACAACTTTCATAAATGACTCTATTCATAGAAGTACTAGAAGTGCCTATGATCTTGATTCTCCATGTTTTCTATTATTCCATCATCTGTTTATGGGTCTCAGAAAATACGTAAGTTGATAAAGTTTATGTCATGATATTAATCAAAGGCTTATTGATCTTATGACATACCGAGAAATCTTATTAACTCACTTCTTATGCATTTCATTCATCTATACATGTACATTGACCCATGAACAGATGGCGTTATATACGCGTATATTATATGTATATGGGATATGAGAAAAGGTTACGGCGTTATATACGCACCACCACCTGATCAGCTGGTATACGTTGATGATTTGCCCACAGTGGCCGAGATGATATGATGGGATGCTCTCAGAGGCTTGATGATGTTATGTACGCATATACCTATGCATGGTATGACATTTATACGCATATGCATGACATTATAAATATTAAATGATTCACAGAGCTATTCAGACTTATATGTTGAGTCTTTTACTCCACGTTTCTCTCATGTCTATTATTTACTGATTTTTATTCCTTACATACTCGGTACATTATTTGTATGGGGACGCTGCGTTTCATGCCCGCAGGTCCCGATAGACAGGTTGAGAGTCCTCCAAGTAGGCTATTAGCTCGGCGGAAGAGGTTGGTGCGCTCCATTTGTTTCGGAGTTGCTTATTCGGTCAGTTTGATTAGGACATGTATTGATTGGTATGGCGGGGCCCTGTCCCGACCTTTATGATATTTATGTACTCTTAGAGGCTTGTAGACAGATGTCATGTATACGGATACTAGTATGGCCTTGTCGACCTATGTTTTGAGTATATAAAGGATCATGCCGGCCTTATAGGCCCGTACATCATATGTATAAGTCGGTATATCATATTGGGTCATCCTATGTCAAGTATTCCCTCATGCTTTATTCTAGTTATCTCATGACAGCCTTTCCTGCTCATTTACCTATTATAGCATGACACGAAAGATACGTTATGTTGGTACTCGGTTGAGTAAGGCACCGAGTGCCCGTCGCGGCCCATCGGTTTGGGTCGTGACAAATAGCCGGTGAATATAATATTTTTTTATGCTAATATATAATAATACATATAATATACATATTTTATATATAATCAATGTATTTTTTTTGTATATTTGCTAGCGGCTGTAATTATTTTTGATTGACCGGTCAAATATGTTAAAAGCCCAAAAGACAACTAATCACAGTCCAATAATTACAATTTCATCTAGTTTTTACCCATCTTGTCATTATTGTTCATGCACCAACTCTTAATATAAGAAATTATGAAAGAGGAGAAGAAAAGAAGATAAAGTTTTTTCATATTGATGTAGACAAAAAGGAGTATAATGGGCTTGTATTTTTAGAAGTAGATTCAGATTTGATTCAAACTGTTCCTCCAAACTAATGGTGTAATCATGTGGGTTGCACGTGACATGGTAAACTTATTTCCTTTTTTTTTCATAAAATAAATTCTTTTTCTCAATTTTATTTTCCTCGGAAGCAATTATATTTTTATATCGGCTGGGATCCGAATTTTGAGAATGAAAAAACTCTTAGCAGAAACATTCTCTTAGTATGTTCTACTCAGATCTAAAATTATCCGGACTAATAAATTTTGAAAACTAAATACGTAAAGGAAAAATCTTTTGTCAATTTGTGTATATAAGAGAAATCATGATCAAATTAAACAACTTATTTAATCAAACTAACAATAGTGAAAGATCAAGTATTATAAATAAAGTTAAGAATGGAAAGATTCTATCTTTTTTGTCTGTTACATAATGAAGAAAGTGTGTTGTGGGAAAGGGAAACGATTCATAGAAAAGCACAATCAATATGAAAGGTTTCAAGACTTTCAACAAAAGTAAAGAGCATTTGGATTACTTGTTTTTCAAAGTGTGGTTCCTTTCTCCAGGGATCTCAGTGTATATTTTTTTTTGTTTATTACTCCCTTTTTATTTTATTTTAATTGTCGCTTTTAACTCTTTTCACGTCCAGTAAGAAAAATAATAAATGTAACATATACTTCCTCCGGTCTACTTAATTTGATCTTTTTGGCCTTTTTTTGTGGTCCATAATATTTAATTTTTTTTTTCAGATAACAAGAAGGAATAAATTTTTTTTTCTAAAGTTGTCCTTGAAGTAAAGAGTTTAGGAATATTGTTATATTTTAATGAACAATTTAAGGTTAATATGGTCAATTTTATTATTAATTAATGCTAAAAGGTGAATTCCTTAGTATGTGTAAAAATAGCCAAAAAATTAATTAAAGTGAATCAGAGTAAGAAAACAATAAACCATAAGTAGGAAGGCATATTATTTGATCATATTATTTTAAATTAGGCACACATTCTGTTACTTCAAGTCTATAGATAGTATATTATATGATATATTCAAGAACCACTCCACTAGCTATCTTGTGAAAAACCAATCTTTGAACAAAACATAAACAAAGGGTCAACAAATCCATTACCATCTAATATTACACATCTCCTCCTTTGACTTTGTCATCCCTTTGCTCATATCTTTCAACAAGTGTCCCCTCCTATGTCCACATCACATAGGCACTAGCCACTAATAGTGGATGAGAAGTAGCTGTCTATTCTTTATTGCATGCCCTTTTAAAAAGAAAATCAGATCAGCTTGTGTACGTCTCGATTAACTTTATCGAATTCAGATTATTTTTCAAGATAATTCTATCCATCGAGACTTAGACAGATAAAAAAAACTTGACGTTTCTCATCTCTATCGATTTTTGAGTCCTAATCTCCAATGTTGGCTTAATGGTCAATAAATTAATTAAAAATCATAGAAAATTATCAAATCCAACAAAACTCCGCCTGATAGAATTATTTAATATCTGTGCTGATGACTTGGATAGAGTATAGAAAATAATAGTTATTAGTAAAATAGTTTAGATGCGTACAGTGTTAGGATCGAAATAATCAGTATTATGCGGAAGATGTAAAGCAAACCTTGAATGACGATAAATCACACAAGAAATATGTCAAAAGAGACACAAACATTTAACGTGCATGGTTCGGTCAATTGAACTACGTCCACGGCGGAGATGAATAATCTACTATATAAAAGAGAGTACAAAATATCGAGAGAACATACAATCTCACAAAGAGGGCACACTAACACTTGTCCTGTAAAGCTACTCCTCCTAAACAAGACTCTCAAACCCCATATGACTACATTGTGGATGCTACCAAATAAGAAGAAAAGATCCTCAATTTATAGAAGTCTAAACATTTTCCTACGAGAAAAGGACTAGCCAAATATAAGAGATATAATTTTCTTATGTGAAAAGAAAAATATAATTATGATAAATATATAATTCTTTCTTTTAAGAGATAAGAAAATCAAATATAACACTGACTTGCCCTATCATTTAAAAAAGCAAAGAGTAGGTGTGTACTGTTGCATCATTCGAGTTATTTAGCCTCTTTACTTCTTACCAAAAAGTCCACAATCCTTTATTATTTTCTTGTAGCAAGAATATGTCAATCCTAGGCGGCAGGGAAAACAGTAACAAAATGTCTCAACCATATCTCCAACTCCATGAATTCAAGAAACAAGCTTCTTTCTTCCTCAAGGAGAAGATCAAGACAGCTAGATTAGCCTTGACTGATGTTACACCAGCTCAACTGTAAGTTCTCTTGTTTGTACTATGATTTTTAAACTTTGACTTTCTGATCATTTGTATTTGTTGAGTAATTCGTGCATAGTTCAGTTACTTTAACGAGACAAAAAATAGTTTTCCGACTCTATTGTTATAGTGGATAAAGTTCAGGTACTAAACTGATGATGTTGTTTGAAGATTGGCAGAAGAAGCTACAAATGGAAATCCAGGTGCACCAGACACAAGAACACTGAAAATGATATCAAAGGCAGCTTTTGAAGTTGATGATTACTGGAGAATTGTTGGGATCCTTCACAAAAAGTATGTGTTTGTTCCTTTGATCTTTTATTTATTTATTTATATATATATATAAGGGCAGTCAGGTGCACTAAGCTCCCACTATGCGCGGGGCTCGGGGAAGGGCCAGACCACAAGCGCCTATCGTAGGCTGCCTTACCCGGTATTTCTACAAGAGGTTGTTTCCATGGCTCGAACCCGTAACCTCTTGGTCACATGGCAGCAACTTTACCAGTCACATCGTGGGCTGCCTTACCCGGTATCTTTTGCAGTTTCTTGAATAATATTGTCAGGCTTGATGATGTTTTGATTGCTTTCTTGATGTATGGTCTAGATTGTCAAGTTTTGATAGAAAGAATTGGAGGGTGTCATATAAGGCTGTGATTGTGCTGGAACATTTGTTGACTCATGGACCTGAAAGTGTTGCTGAGGAATTCCTAACTGACAAAGATGTTATCAAGGAAATGGGACACTTTCAACTCATTGATGAGAAAGGGTAATTTATTCTTTTGAAAAAAGTTCCAACTTTACTCGTTTACTATACGAAATATCTTAATTTTACCTTCCATTATACTTTAGGGTTATTCATACTATTGTCGTTAGCAAATCGTTTCGCATTTATCCTTGACCTTATGAAGTTCTAGAGTAGACTGTGTGGATTCCATGTGTCAAAACACTTGAGAAAAAAGGTCTAGATTTACCCCTCTAGCTACTTTTGACTATGCTTTAAAATTTTCCTCCGTTACATGGTTAGGATCCATTTTGGAGTTCCATTAGGGTCAAGGTCAAGTACGAGATAAATTGCTACTAGCAACGGTATGAATGCTTCCTAAACATAATACGCGATAAAATTAAGATACTTTGTACAATAAAGGGGTGCTTTTTACCATTTTACCTATTCTTTTTGCGGTTCTTTCTTCTTGGCGTAACTGCTAAAGTAGTTGTCATGTGACCAGGAGGTCACGGATTCGAGCCATGGAAACAGCCTCTTGCATAAATGTAGGATAAGGCTGCGTACGATAAACTCTTGTGGTCCGACCCTCCTCCAGACCCGCGCATAGCGGGAGCTTAATACACCGGGCTGCTCTTTTTTAAAAAAAAAAAAATCTATATTTGGTAATACAAGTTAAGGTATTTTGAATGCTTCTGCAGATTCAACTGGGGGCTAAATGTTAGAAACAAATCAGAGAGGATATTGAAGCTGCTAGAAAATGGACAACTTCTTAAAGATGAGAGAAACAAAGCCAGGAAGATATCAAGAGGGATTGAAGGTTTTGGTAGCTTCAACATTAGGACTAATTCAGCTGAAGGAATTTTGGAAGAATCAGCAGTAAAACCTTATGGAAGGTCTAATTCACAGTTTAATGATCATGGAAATGAAGATGATGAAAATTCAAACTTCAACACTAAAGATTTTGTCAGCACAAAAATGGAGAAAGTGGAGGATGCAGCAGTTTCTAGTGTTAGTTTTAAAGAAAACATGGCTCCAAGTGAAGACATGCATAAGTGGAATTTCAAAGGAGAATCAAAATCACTTTTGGATGAACAAAAAACAGATCCAAGAATAGGTTTTTCCTCAGAAGAAGATCATCCTTTCACTGAAACCGACCGATTAACATCAGCCTCCCTACTTTCTTCTGGAGATCAAGTCCTCCAAACATGTCAATAGGGTTGCTCTCATTTTAGTCGCTCTCGTGCATATGCTGAATAGTTGTTTTACGCGTTCATCTATCTATCAGGAACAGTCGTCTGAGTGCTACATAGAGCTAAGAACGCGCGATTGGCTGTTCCCTTGTACCAGTACTACTAGATGTTTTGAGCTTCATTTTGTATACTACAGGGTACAACAATGCAGAAATGCAACTGTACTGATATATCATGTTAATGGAATAATTGCTACTTTCTTGAAAGAGCTAATACCAAGTTAGTGTTCTTGTTCATTGTTAGATGTGATAAAAACAACGTTAAGGGGAAGAAGAATTAATGAGTTTGCTTCCTAATGATGCTGATGTTTCATAGTTTTTTTTTTTTTTTAACCATGTGAAATATGAAGGCCGGGAGTCTTGGCATAACGGGTAAAGTTGCTGCCATGTGACTAGGAGGTCACTAGTTCAAGTCGTGGAAACAGCTACTTGCAGAAATGCAGGGTAAAACTGCGTACAATAGACCCGTACGGTCCGGCCCTTCTCCAAACCCCGCGCATAGCGGGAGCTTAGTGCACCGGACCCTGCGTACAATAAAAAGGTCTCTACCAAGAAGTTCTCGAGCCCTATACTTCTGGTTAAGGGTAGAGATATTCCAACAATCGCATGAGACTCTATAAGGGTCGTCTTATATTTACATTACGTCCTTTAATAATGGCTAACTGGGTTTTTCTCTCTTGGAAATACCCTTGAATTGCAAAATCAACGATTTAACTACTTCAGATGAGAATTATATTTTCCAAATAGCCCCCTCAACAAATTGCTTTCTTGCTTCTTCTACCTTCAGCTACATTAAGCATCTCAGTAAAATGGCAAATGAAACAACTCTAAGTTATAGAGTACATAAAATCAGTCTATATTTCATAATAACTATTGCAGTGCTTCTGAGACAGTTTCAATGTTCTCTAGACTGCTATCAACACAATGTCTTTCCATTTTGTTGTATTAGAGATCTACGATATGCGGTCACTTTCCTTATATTTCGCAAGGCTAGTTCTATATTTCTATGTTACCTTTGTATCCTAGGCTCCTAGAATACATACATTTGGAATTACAATAGTCTATGTTATTACTATGTGAGGAATTCTAAGTTGCATAGCCAATCCTGGATAGCAAGCCGCAGGGAATGATTAGGAGTTAGCTCCAAATGGCTTAGTTTCAAATTAGTCATTGGAGAAGTATCATGACCACTTTCCAGCCATCCTTGAATGGCCTCCCCTTCATATGTGAACCCGTCTGCAGCGATCTGGGGGTCAAGCATTATGTCCTGAAAGAAAATTCACAACGATTTCAGCATTTTGCAGCAAACATGAAACCTAGAGAAATTGTTTTTACCAACAAATCAGAGCACGAATATCTAAAAAACTACACCATAGCACACTAGTTTGATCATCTTCAATTTAACTAGAGACTAAATTTAGGCATATATTACCATCGAGAGGCCTACAAAGTCATGCAAGTGGAACAGCTCAATGCAGTAACCTCACAGCCTACGAGTAAGTTTTTTAATTCCATCTTTTATTGGAAGGGGTGGCCTTGTAGGGTGAACAGAAACAGTTTTTTAATTCCATCTTTTATGGGAAGGGTGGCCTTGTAGGGTGAAGAGAAACGATAGGGCTGGATGTTGAACCTTGGACCTCTACGATGCAGAATGGGAGCAGCATTACCAGTTTGCTCCCGTTCAATTCTTTGTTTTTATTATACATATACGATTATATCCAAATATTGAAACCTAAGTTAACTTATCATTATGTCTCGCTATCCTGCTCCCTAGAGGACCAAAATAGTTCATATGATTGAATAGTGCGGAAAGCATCACTTACCTGGCGAATTGGACATAAGAAAAAAGATGGCACTGATTGCTCTTCCAGTACATGCAAGTTCTCTAGCTCCATTACAAGAGTCGGTGTCAGCTCAGGCCTATCCCTACTGTTAACTTCACAGCATTGCAAAGCCAGTTCTGCTAATCTCCTTGACACATATGTAGACCATTCTCCAGCAGATGAATCCAAAAGAGACTCTAATTCTGCACATGAGACTGCCCTGCGTACTTCACTCAGTAATCCTGCTAGAGTTCTTCCAGTGAGTATTTGAAGGATAACTAGTCCAAATGAGTAAATGTCCGACTTAGTTGTCAGCGCTCCAGTTATATGAAATTCAGGATCAGTGTATGAAAAGAGACCCTTTGGTTCAGTCTGACGACCAAAACTTGGGCAACGCAGGGTTTGCTGAGGAATCAGACTAGATATCCCGGTATCACATATTTTGCAGTTGTCTGTCGAATCAAGGAGCATATTCTCAGGCCTCAGATCCCCATGTACAATCTGTTCAGGGTAGGAAGAGTGCAAAAACAGAAGAGCACTTGCAATTTCGGCAATAATACGTGCTCGCATCTTCCAATTCATGGAACTAACGTTATTTTTGCAAAATAGGCGGTCTTGGAGGCTCCGACCAGGTATATATTCATAAACGAGGCACCAGGCTTCTGGACATACACCAAGTAAAGTGACCAGTTGAGGATGCCGTAACTTAGCTAGAATTTCCACCTGCATATGGAAAAGATAATTATATGAGCAAGCGCATAAAAATCATAGAATTTGTTGGCAGAGAAAATTATGTGATTCCATTTTAGCTAATGAATTATGATGAGTGACAAACTAGGGTTCAAGGAAATGTCCATGCACTTTAATTGGATGATATTAAGGAAAAATACATGCTAGACATTATGAGACCAATTGATTTATAAAGCTGAAAGGAAACTCTGAAATAAAGAAACTTAGAGTGGAGTTCCAGATCCTATCTAAATGCAGTATGTGAATATAAAGGAGATTTTTTACCTGTTCAAAAAACTGTGACTGCTGTTGCATATTATGTGGATGCAATTGCTTAATAACAACTGTTTTATCTGAGAGTTCTCCTTTGAACACATCAGCATATCCTCCTTGACCAATCCTGAAGCTCTCAGAAAAGTTGCATGTTGCTGTCTGCAAATCCGACGGTGAAAATTCCAACAACTCAGGTGATGCAGAGCACTCGCCACTTGAACTTAGTCCTCCATCTTTTCCGCGATTCTTCCACCGATTAATCCAGTTCATGGCTTCAGTGTTTTGCTGCAGAAGTTTGCGCTTCTCCTGCCGGAGAGTTGCTATGGAGGAATGAATTAACGTCAATTCTCCAGTAATCTCTTCACACCGCTGATTGGCCTCCTGTGTACGACTATCTAGGAGGGCTATATTTCTCGTGGCCTTGCGCAGCTCACTAGTTTTCTCCTCTCTCTCCTTCAAGAGCTTTTCTTTTTCCAGCAATATATTTTCCAAAGCAACCTCAGCTTCCTTCCTCAGTTTAACTTCATGCGCATGAGCAGATTCAAATGCTTTTACCTATAACAAAGCAAACATTCTGACATTAGCAGCCTAAGAAGTGCTTTCAGTCCATTATAGATGTTACAAGAAGGAGAAATGACATTACTGTCCACATACAATTCCTCTTACACTGGTACGTTCTACTCTACATAGAATTACATACTGGCCCTAGGAATGACTACTCTTATAATACAAATGTACATCCAGTAGCAAATTACTTGTTCGCAAACGTAGAGTATAGTAGTTCTATAAGTGATGCAGTAATGGACAGAATGTAACTCCAAAATTTTAAGCTTGGGTAAGCCCATAGTGGGTCTATGGGTAAATTAGACATGATCACTTTGGTCCACAAGTGAATGTGAAGCCACAATATAAGAAAAGCTAATAACTGTAATTTAGCTTCATAGCCCTATAGGTAGCATGTTTGTGATATATAGCAGCAACCAAATTTTATCATGCATCAATATTGTTCTTCCTTAAAAGATTTAAGTAATGGGATGGTCTCTAGAGCAATAAGAATAAGAGTTCCTCAATTGGAATACAAAGACTTGCGGTTACCTTTCTCATGGCTTCCACAGCTTCAGCTTCCAGTTTTTTGCGCTTAAGCATCTCTGCAATAGCTACGTTCCTTGATGATTCATATTCTATGCTGGCTTCTTCAAGCTGTTTGATTAAACTTTCCATCTCGACATCGGGGGACTCCATTTGTTCAGCAGAAGAAGCACAACTGCTATCAGTGCTAGGACTTGTTGAAATAGATAAACTAGGGAAAATGATTGGATTACTTCTACTAGTAGAAGAAAAGTTCTTGGGCCATAAACCAGTGTCTGATGAAATTCCCTCCTCAAATATTAAACTTTTGATTCCAGATGACAGTAGGTCCCTATACGAGCTTGACCGAGCACGTTCTGGTGAGAGGATAACCTCTCTCTTGCAAGACTTTAGAGACTGAGATCTTAAACCGCATGCATCAGCTACCACTGCTCGAGTATTAGCAGAAATAGGTCCAATGAAGCTTGAGCAATCAGGAGGCTGTCTAGTCCAGACTAGTTTCCCTTTGTAGACAAAGAATATTTCACAGAATGAAGGGAAATATGTGGCAGCATAACTTGCTTTCTGGGAGCTTTTCTTGACCTTCACACAACTGTATATGAAGGGTAAGCTCGGGTACGATAGACAAGATCCATATGATGAAATTTCAGAACGATGCGAACTGCAGAAACTGGTATACATTCTATTCCAGTAAATACAGGTGAAGCAAAAAGAAAAGGTGAAAGAAAAGATCCACAGACGATACCAACTAGATGGGATAAGGCTCTTTCATGTTAATCCCTTACATTAAGTTCAGTCTTTAGCAAGAATTTTTTCATGTTTGTTTAAAGAATTGTATGTTAGTTTAAAAAGAAGACAGGTTGAGAGAACCTTAGCTTAAAACAATTGATTTGTCCTAAAAGACAGAAAGTTATGTGTTGGAATGAACTTGAAGTGGTCCCAAATAGAGTAGATGGAAATAGAGGATTCATATAACCGACCCTACTAGTTCAGGGGTGAAGCGTTGTTATCGTCGTCATTGATATAAAACAGGTGAAGCATTTTTTTGGATATAGCTTCTATCGTGAAATTCCCCAGTTCTACAGGCAAAGACAACCTCTCCAGATTTCTGGACCTCTTAATTTGACCTCTATTCCCATTTCTCCAACAGTGAAAACAATTACCAGCCTAAGTGCTTTCTGTGAGAAATCTTAGTACGTAATCTGTTCTCATTGGACGAAGTCACCCAGTATAATACATACACGGGTAGGAGGTAGAGGTACACAGTGGATTAGTTGGACGCACGCAACTAGGCCCGGACACTGCCATTACTTTTATAAATAAAAAAAAGATTTTATTTTCTTTCACTAATTGGGTCACTCAGGAAAAATAATATCAAGTTTACCAAAAAAATTACAACTTTTCACTCAGATCCTAGGCACACAAATACAACCACGTGAATTGAGATATTTTAGTGTCCAGAAGTCTTTTTCAAAAAGACAAAACTCCTCAAAATTTGTCAAAAATTGAATCATATAACATAATCCAGGATTCACAAGTGCAATCATAATCTACAGCAGTTCAAACAGATTACTCGCACTTGAAAGTAAATTAAATGAAGAAAAGCTGAAGTCCTACTCTGGTATAGCCCCAATTATAAGCTTCCTGATGTTATGTTTGTTGACAAAATCAAGAATTCCTTTAAGGACAAAATGTGCTTCAACTACAGCAACACTTGCTTTAACCTGAAAAGATTATTGATTTCTTCGGTAAGTGACTGCACAGGTAGCATGATATAGGTAAATACTCAAATCATTGGGCATAACATATGCATCATTAATTTTGAAAAGAAAAGCGGGATTTTACAGAACATAGATCATGATATTGTGAAAACACTAGTGTCAGAGGTAACAAATATCTAGACAAGTTTCTGAATGTAGTATAGCAGCAATAGAATGTCAAATCTAGGGACATACCATCACAACAGAGACTAACAAAGTTATAAGACAAACACTGGTTAAAGTGTAGCAAGGATGAAAGGATTAGAAAAATAATTTAATATAAGGGACTTCTATTCTTTGTTTTGGATGTAACAGAAGACATTAAAAAGTAGAAAAGGGAGAAAAGAAAACAAAAGAAAAGAATATGTTTTGGGGTTTCACCAATTCAGGCTTTCAAGCAGTGACATGGAATGAATCAATGCTTTTGTCGAGATGACCTCTTTTCCACGCATTGATAGCTTAAATAATGCGCTATTACAAAAATGAGAAAGAGGGGAGGGGAAGAATATAAGGAGTTGACTTTTAAAGATATAGGAGGGTGGAGAGACAGCAACCGGAGAATACTTAGAGAAGAGGGGAGCGATCTGGAGCACCCAAGGGTGTGACCTAGTGATTGATGAAGTGGTGGAGAATCATGAGGTCTCAAATTCAAATCCCAGCGAAGACAAAAAAAATTAGGTGATTTCTTCCTATCTGTCTAAGGGCATAGTTACCCTGTCTGTATCTGCGCTGGTGGGAGGTAGCATGTACCGGGTGGAATAGTCAAGGCCACAAGCTGGCCTAGACACCACCCTCACCAAAAAAAAAAAAAAAAACAAGGAAGCGATCTGTAGAGAGAAACATTCAGACATTGCTTGAGATGGAGAGTCGAGAGCCAGGAGCCCAACAATTTTCAACTTTTCTCATATCCTCACCTCTTTTCTTCGAATAAGAATCTTGACAATCGCATCACTTTTTACTTCCTCAGGATTTTCTTTGACATCCAAAAAAAGAAAATAAATTCGTTAAAGTTCCTTTTCTTTTCGTTCAGCACATCCTCTAATCCAGACATGGAATAATTCCAATCATCAGAAGAAAATTTATTTCAATTTTTTTTTCCTGATCAGTAGAAAAAACTATTTCTATCTTAATTTCTCTAAATTGTTCGATACTTTTCACCCATAAGTCTGTTCATTTTCATATCCACATTCAGTGTTTTTTCATTGAAAATTCGACATGTGTTCTTCAGAAGGAAAAAAAGTAAAAGAGGAGAGAAAAGCCAAACATCATTCATGAATGAACCTTCCTCTTCTGATAGCATTCCCGTTAGTCCATCAGTACTTCGTCATGATAGAAAATTCAAATCAGGATACAGATGCGACACAGTTGTGATCGACGCCTCGACAGAATATAGTGAAAATTTACAATGGTGCTTAAGTTTCTATAATTACTAAAGGGATAGTAAAAGTTAGGATGGAGAAGGAATTTTGGTGAAGAGGGGCAGGCAAATACATTGAACTAATTTCATTTTTGTTAAAGGTTGATATTCAGTAAGATAGAACGGCGGATATTCCAAAGTTCACAAGAGAGAGAGAGAGAGAGAGAGACAGACAGAGAGAGAGAGAGAGGGAGAGAGGGTAGGGGGGACTGGACAATAAGAGAAACTGTACATGGGAGGACTCAAAGATGGTATTCATATATTGGTGCCATAAGAGCCAGGATTTTCGGCAGAAAGCACGGAAACGTATCCTCTCGCGAATGCTGTTTTAACGTTTTGCTCATCTTCAACATTAATCGGTAAATTTGAGTTAATGCTTGTGGAAAAGATTGTAACGACGCATTAAGACAACTAGTTAAAGTTAAGATATCTGATTGTGGTCCCAATTTGTGCAACCGACCATTCTATTAAGTAAATTTCTCAACAAAAAACCCACAAATACACAATCCAGACCTGAACCTGAGCCCTGAAATAATCCCAGCACAAGGTTTTGGAACAAAAATGAGTTGTTGAAATCTGGCTCATAAGTCATTTTGAAACAAAATGCACAAAATCCTCTAGCAGCTTTTAATGATATAGGATAAGAATTCTTACCATTTAAGATATGAAGTTTTTAAGTGACCTTGATGATCATTAATACAACATAAGAATCATAAAAGGAAATGGTCCAATCTAGTTCATCGTACTCAGACGTGTTTAGAGATGTCGCATTCAGACACTTGTCCCTGTAACAGTCTAACAATTTATGCAACCAAAATAAGTATGTCCACTAAGATAACATTACTGAATTAAGTTCAGTAGAAAATGTTGCAGATGCCCTTAATTTGAGTTCATCAACGACGATTGCGAGTAATAAAATGACCTTTTGTGAGAGTAGACCACACTTCCAAAACAAATTAGTTAAGCAAAGTAACAATGCACGACCTAGACAGAACAATTATTCTAAACGTTGAGAAGGAAACAGTGGAAGAGCGATACATAACGTATAAATGACATTTCAAACATCGTAATAACAGTCCAGAGCACTCCACACCAATCAGACACACGATACCTTCGATTTGCAGCACACGTTCAAATAACGAGATAGAAGTTTCCTAGCCTCTTCTCTCTCCGCATTTCGAAATGCAGATACCACTTCCGCATTAGCTTGAGTAGCCGGCAATCTTCCTACTGCATAAAAATTACAAGTATGGACAGTTATACATGAGTGTATGTTGAAAGAATCATTAATTCCTCCAGAATATTCTACTCTGAATTAAATGTGATTAGTATCGCAGAAAATGTTTTCAAACGTGCATTTGGCGCGAACGAAAATGTTTATCATACTCCCAGAAATTATATTCTAGAACATTTTCTACATTTAGATTTACCAAAATAGATGACATGTGGTAATTGTACAAGGAAAAATATTTGGTACAAGGATACATTTTTAGTGATATTTATGAGTATTTAAAACAGTAACTAATGTTGACTGAAGCAAATGATATGGACTTAAAATTAAGATCGTTATAAAGGAAACTTTTGCTCATTTCTTTCTGGTAGAAAATATTTTTCGTGGACAAAACATTTTCATAATTCAAGGCAATCAAACATTTGTAGGGGAGCCTTGGAGCAACGGTAATGACCTATAGGTTACGGGTTCGAGCTGTGAAAGCAGCCACTAACGCTTGCATTAGGGTAAGTTGTCTACATCACACCCCTTGAGGTGCGGCCCTTCCCGGGACCTTGCATAAATGCGACCGGGCTGCCGTTTAAGGTAATCAAACATTCCTTACAGACCAAAACTTTATCAATTTATTGAACAACAATTTAGTAAAAGAAGATGGATTTAATATCATGAAACACTCTTAAAGACCAAAATTTTCTCACTTTACTGATTAACATTTTTGTAAAAGAACATGATTTACATGATATATCATCAACTTGTATACCCTAGAAAACACTAGAAATGATGCAAAAAACAATCTTTTAAGCTAGAAAATTTTCCATAGAAAGTATAAACATTTTTCTTTGTAACAAATGCACCTTAAAAGATCAAAACTTTATCAATTTATATAACAACATTTTAGCAAAAGATGATAAATTTATATATAAACAGAGACTTACATAAAGTGGGTATATAAGGAGAAGGTTCAAGAACATGAAAAATACAAATTTCTGAGTTCCCAAATGTTTTACAAGCCCATTGAACCAAAGCAACATTTTTATTCACAGATTTTCCAACTGCTATATACACTTTAGGCTCATTTTGTTCTTCAACAATTTCTCTCGTTTGAGGAGTGATGATTTGGCTAGTTCTGTAAAACCCACGTCGATAAGTGGCCATAGAAGAAAACCCAGAAAGGGAATTTGATGGATGAGTAAGAGGAGGAGGAGAAGGGGTTAACAACTCCATTGTTATTGAATATCAAGAACGAACTTGCTGGGACAAAGTTGAGTTATTTCTTTTGTTCGTTTTTAACGTTTTTTGTGTAATTTGAGGACTTTTTAGTCTTTTTATTGCTCGTGTCTGCATTACACGACTTAAATGAAAATATCCTTAAATAATGAGAAAATCTAGAAAAGGCTTTCAACTTTTAAAAAGCCAACAACTAATGATGATTTCTTAATCTTAACTTAAAAATCAATCAAAATAATATGTTCTTAGATTTATTTCTTAATCTTAACTTATAAATCCATAAAACATAATATGATCTTAGATTGGAATTGCAGTTTAACGATTTAAACTTCGTTTTACGTAATAGTGAATGCTCGTAAAATAGAAAACAAATAATATAATGCATGCAAGTTATTCCGTAATCTTTCTACTTTCTAAATAACGCTCTTAATTTCTATTAGTTAAGTTTTGAAGTTGGCTGTTACTGCATGACTAATATAATAGTTCAAAAAAATAAATGAACTTTATTAGTATGATTTTATGAATTTAGACATCTCAAAATAGAAGAATGAGCTTTTTTCCCGCCTCACGATCCATGAGGGAAAGTCCACTCACCTTAAAAATTGTTGTAAGAAAAATATTATTAAAATTATTACATACAATGATATCTAGATTAAAGTATATATTCAAATAGTAAATCGTAATCTTATAGAAAGAAAATTAATCCAACCTAGGTTTTCAAAGCTAACGGAGATTTCTCTATAATTAATTTTTTTTAAAAGTGTCATGCTTAACAATTAGTTCAAACATAGAGCTTTTCTTCAAATATTTTTGCCTTAAAAAGAAATTAATCAGAAAGCCGTAACAAATTGAAGGTGAATATTCGAGCAAACGGAAGGGGAAAAAATAAAAGAAAAGTTGAGTGTCGCTGTTTAGTACTGACTTTATAATAGTACTTTACTTTTTATTAAATTAAAAAATATAATAAAGTTCCACCTAATAAAGAATGAATGAGCTAACACTAACTACTCCACTAAGAGCCAAATCTATAACAACTAGTATTTCGTAGTTTAGCATTTAAAGCGAGAATAAAACAATGTAGCTTATTAGCGGCATATTCAACTAAACTTAATATTTAATATTGAACATAAGTATATATGTGCAGGGGCGTATGCAGAATTTTTCGCAAACGATAATATTTATAGAAGAACGAAGAATAAAAAACATTAATTATCACATTACATGACAAGAAAGCCTTAGTCAATTTGTTTTATTGAGTTAGAAGAATGGGGTGGCGAATAGATTAGCCAAGGAAGGGTGGTTGATGGAACCAAACATGGCACCTACGGTTTTGACAGCGCCACCAGTTTTTGTTAACAGCATCTTCCAACATGATCAGGCAAGAGGCGTTCCTACAGGAAGATCAAGCCAACGCGAGATGCGCAGAACCTATACGTAGAAACTACAATAACACTTTTTGCTGATCAACACCATCCAACTGAAAACGAGGCTGATGGAGTTTCTACAGTAGGAAATTCTGTACCTGCCTATGTTTTGTTCAAACTTATCTCCTGATCATACTTGTAATACTCGCCAAACTAGATACCCTGATATGATGCATCATCCTCTCTATGGAACTTCTTTCAATAATTAAATGTAGCTTTATCTTTCGTACCAAAAAAAAAGATCGCGAATTCAATTATGCCAAAATATAATTTTTAACGATATATAGAAGCTCTCTCAAATATTTGACAAAAATATGATCTAGTTGTGATTTGAACCTCTGACCTCCTAGGAAAAAACTAGGAATTTAATTAGCATGCCAAGTTACAATATGCATCAAGTGGTGTAATTTTCTTTACCTTATTGTATCCGAATAGTATTACTACATATATTTCATAAAAAAATTCGACAAAACGGTATCACGTGACACCACTTCGTTTTACGTACATCCGCCCCTGTATATCTGAAAATCACTAAAAAATTTAACAAATATAATATTCTGAAACCATAATATTAAAAGTACAATAAATTTAGTATTAAATAGTACTTTAAAGATTGAATTCGTCATGCTTAATTCTTGAATCCCTCTTTGCTAACTACTTTTAAATTTATTTGAACTACTAAGCTCTTGCTAATTTAATTTGTACTTAATCAATTGAGATTAGGTATGCTTTGTTGACTTTAGGAAGATATCTTTTGTTTTCGACCTCTTCTTCTCCTCCAAGAGCTTATGAGGTTTTTAATAAAAAAGTCCGAAATGTAATAGTACTAATACAGTAATACTAAACAACTAATGACGAAGAGTTTTCTTTTTCTTACCTACTTTGACTTGAGATGATTCATGTCATTTTTTTATTTTTTGGTTAGAGGGAAACTCGCAGCCGCTACGATATCTGTCACAATCTCTGTCTTTCAGGTGAGCACTATGTGGTGAGCACTTTGTACACACTAAGTAAACCTCCCTCTGTATAATAGTTTGCAAACCACACATAGAATGTAAACCGCACTAGGCAAGCCCTGTGCGACAGGCTTAACCCATAAGATACTGAGGGGGATTCGATCCTAGGTTGATTCATGTCATATTGATATTCTACTTTTACATGTTATCTACTAGTCTAACTAGTTTCAATTATAGACGGATTTGCGATTGGGCAAGTTAATCATTTGGCCAGTCAGCCAAAAATAATAATATTCGCTACAAATATACAAAAAAAAAATCAGCTACTATTTTTTAGAGCGCCTATATGGTGTAGTTTTCCTTCACAATTTAAGCTACCGAATATAAAATATATTTGCTCGTGCTATTTTCTTGATGAGAAGTCTAAATTTATTTAGAATAAATATATGCTATTATTGTTTTTTAAAATTAACATTTCGCGTTAAATACGGTGAATATGTTTGCACCTGTTGCCACAAAGCTAAAAAACAAAAGTCAATTTCCAACAATGTGCTATACAACAAATCAAATCAAAATTAACTATCTATGAAAAAAGTTAATGAACTTTTGTGGTACCATGATCCTCGGAAGCACCAAATTTAATATTTCTATCATATCATATAACGAAAAGTGGCATAATGCAACCAAAAGGGTATTGGTTATGAAAAATTAATTAATTTTTGATTTGTCAAACAGCAGTGATGAAAGCAACAAATCTTGGATAATCAAGATTCAAGACTAGGGGTGTTCAAAACCGAATCGAAACCGAAAATCGAACCGAAATCGAAGCTTAATGGCTTATTGATATCGGGTTAACGGTTTAACCGACGGGGAACGGATTGAATTTTTTTTATTAACGGCTGATCGGTTTGGGGGCGAATTATTGAATTTTCTTAACGGATAATCCGTTAACCCGTTAAGAATATATATATACATATATATATATATATATATATATATATATATTACTACAGAAAAGATCTCATATTGTTAATTCATTGTTGTTGATGTCAGTATTCTAATGCTTATTCACTAGTACAACGTCTTAACTTCTTTCTCGAAGAATATTAGTGATGAATGTTAAAAGAAAAAGGCGAATATATTATATGTGATTGTGAGGTGTAATCAGGATGATGATAGAGTAAGTGAATTATCCTGAGCTGAGAGTTTGGAGAATTCATATTGACGGCTATTTTAATACTTAAAATTGGAAAGTTGCTACTCTAATTTCTCCTTTTTCTTTTCTCAATTTTCTATTTTGAGTCATCGGTCAGCAAACAAATATAGATAGAATTAGGCCGATAAACCGCCCGATAACTGCCCGATAAGAGCTAAACTGATACCAATCCGCCCGATATCTTATTGGGTGGCTAGCGGATTAATATATTTAAAAGCCGATAACCGATAAGCCAAACTGTTAAGAGTAAATAACCGCCCAATCCGCCCGATAAGCAGCCCTGTTCAAGACCAATGAAGTTTTGAATGGGGCCCACTGCATGATTGATATTTAAGAGGGTTTATATATAATAAAATGCCAGATGTCATATTAATACGGTACGACCTACTAGTAGTTAATGAAGTGAGTTTGAAACTATGAGATCTTAAGTTCAAATCTCAGCGAATACAAAACACATTAAGTGATCTTTTCCCATCCACCAAGTCTTGATGGATCCGAGTTACAAGATGCCGTGGAATTAGTCGAGATGCGCGCAAGATGACGCGAATGCCATGATTATGAAAAATAGTTACTTCTCTATGTAATATGTTACGTACAGACATAATGGAAAACAATTGGAGTTAGCATTGAAGGACAAAAGTTCACAACAAAAGAAAATCTACATTGAAATATCTGGTTTTACTGTCAATTCTGGAAAATTTGTTTGCCATTGTTACAGCAATAAGCAACATAATAAAAATATTACACTTCTAAAAATTAGAAGCATTTTCTGTGCACAATGGATGGACCAGATTCATCATATTCTGCCTTTGCAATCCACATCTGCATTTCAGAAAAACAACATACAATTATAGTCAATGTAGTTTAATCATTATATAACAAGTTACGATACGAAATAGTCCCCCGTCGGCTGTGTAGATGAGGTAATTGGTCTCCTTATATGGTTTCGCGCAATCCTCATCTCAAAAGTTAGTTCACGAGACGAGAATTGCCAAGACCATATAAGGAGACCAATTACCTTATCTACGGCCGATATGAGACTATTCTAACAACTATACACACAAAATATGAATGACAATAAATGTAAATGTTAATGTCAAAATCTAAATTTTCACTCACCTGTTGGAAAGTACTTAAAGAAGCCAAAATAGAACCTCCAATCCAAACACTATACTTCCTCTCAGGTGGAGCTACCACCTTAATTTTCATACTGCTTGGAGCCAATGCAGTAATTTCCTTGCTCATTCTATCAGCAATTCCAGGAAACATAGTCGAACCGCCACTGAGTACAATGTTCCCATACAGATCCTTTCTGATATCCACGTCGCACTTCATGATCGAGTTGTAAGTCGTTTCGTGAATGCCTGCAGCTTCCATTCCAATCATTGAAGGTTGGAAAAGGACTTCAGGGCATCGGAAACGCTCAGCACCGATGGTAATCACTTGACCATCGGGCAACTCGTAGCTCTTCTCAACAGAAGAGCTAGTTTTCGACGTGTCCATTTCCTGCTCAAAGTCAAGCGCAATGTAGGAGAGTTTTTCCTTTACATCCCTCACGATTTCTCGTTCAGCAGTAGTGGTGAATGAGTAGCCGCGCTCTGTTAAGATTTTCATTAGGTGATCGGTCAAGTCACGACCGGCTAAATCAAGACGAAGGATAGCATGTGGCAAAGCATATCCCTCATAGATTGGGACAGTGTGGCTAACACCATCACCAGAATCCAGGACAATACCTGCATAACATTAAAACATTTGATGTTATATTGCAGAATTGTCCAAGCTCTAGATAATATCAAGGAAAAAAATGAAACAGGAGCACAGAGGCGGATCTAGGATTTAACGTTTATGGGTTCCTACTACAACTTTGAACACTCTGGACGTGCCATTGATCAAAAGAAAGTGTTTACCTGTTGTACGACCACTGGCATAGAGGGATAGAACGGCTTGAATGGCGACATACATAGCAGGAGTATTAAATGTCTCAAACATGATTTGAGTCATCTTTTCGCGATTAGCCTTCGGGTTAAGAGGTGCTTCAGTGAGTAGTACAGGATGCTCCTCTGGTGCAACACGAAGTTCGTTGTAGAACGTGTGATGCCAGATTTTCTCCATATCATCCCAGTTGCTAACAATACCATGTTCAATTGGATATTTCAAAGTTAGAATACCACGTTTGGATTGAGCTTCATCACCAACATATGCATCTTTTTGCCCCATGCCAACCATCACACCTGTGTGGCGTGGGCGACCAACAATACTTGGAAATACTGCTCTTGGAGCATCATCTCCAGCAAACCCTGCCTATAAAGGGGCACAGAATACAAAAGATGAATAAATAACTACCAAAACAGTGGCATTTTTTATGCTTTATTATAGCACACCAATTGCAGGGGAACAGGGCGCAAAGGTAAAAGTTCTCATTGTATGGCCAGGAAGGAGGTCACGAGTTCAAGCTCTTAAAGGTAAGGTTGCATACAATTTATGTTGCTCGGATCCTCTGTAGAAGTATTGAACACCCGTGTTGGATCTTACACAGGTCCCGTGACATTTTTGGAAGATCCGAGCAACGTATCATACAATAGATCAATACGGTCCGACCTTCCACGAACCTCATGTATATTGGGAGTTTAGTACAGTTTATATTGCTTAGATCCTCGCTCTGGAAATGCTACCGCACCCATGTCAGATCTTATACGGTTGTGGCAGCATTTTTGGAAGATCCGAGCAATATAGATTACAATACACCAATGTGGTCCGACCTTCCACGAACCTTGTGTATAGTGGGAGTTTAGTGCTATGTTGCTCGGACTCTTCAAAAATATTGTTGGGTGTGTGTCGGATCCTTCAATTTTAGTGCATTTTTGGAGGATCCGGCATCACTTTTGGAGAGTCCGAGCAACATAGGTTTAGTACAATTTATGTTGCTTGGATCCTCACTGGAAATGCTGCCGCACCATGTCGGATCTTGCATGGTTATGGCAGCATTTTTGGAAGATTCGAGCAACATAGAGTACAATAGACCAACATAGTCCGACCTTCCCCGGACCTCGCGCATAATGCGAGTTTAGTACACTGAGTTGCCCTTTATATAATAGCAAACATTTAAATGTTTGAGTACTTGAAATTTCTTGTACATACCTTGACCATTCCAGTCCCATTATCACAGACGAGTGGCTGAATATCCTCACCGTCTGCCATTTTTTATCTACTGCCATCAACAAAATTGAAAGCCTCAAATTAGAAAGACCATCAAAAAGAAACAAACGGATAATAGAAAACAGTCAAAACACCATTAATCAACCAAGAGCATGTGGAATTGGCAGTCCAAATCAAGCAGTAAAACACAAAGAACAAGATTCATTTTCCCACCAACATTGATAGTATTGCTAAATAAACTATCAAATCCAATGGGTAAGGGTGAAATTAATAAGATCCAAGAATCTACCTTTCAATCTATCTACATTCCTACACTTGAAACCAATAACAAGTAGACCGAATTGTTGGGTGTGCGAACAAAGTACCATATTGGTAGCTGAAAAGATTGGGAGTCTACATATAAGGTGTAGGGATCTCTTAATGGTGTGAGGCCTTTTGGGAAAAACCGTGCGGGCTTGGCCAAAGCGGACAATATCACACCATGTTAAGAGTGTCATTGGGCCGTTTAAGCCCAACACGAACAAGTTATCCACATATATTGTGATTGATATGGACCAATCAAGAATCAAATTCGAACTAAAACCCAAGGAATGCAATAAAATAAAATAAAAATATAGCTTCAGAGGCAGAATCAAGATTTTAAGTTTATTGGTTCTGAATTTACCGTGGAACCTATAGCTCATCTTTGTTACTGGATTCATAATTAAATATTTATACATATTAAATAAATTTCTTAATAAAAATACAATGTCTAAGCAAAAGTGACTAGATTCCACACCTAGTAGGCTCGTTCCGCCCCTGTATAGCTTCTAACTCGCATTAATAGCAATTCTCAATAAACCATCGAAACATACTATTGATTAAGTTTAAATTCTGAATTCGTCTACGTTACCTTTGTGTAAAAAAGAGGGAGCTTTAGGAGATGGTCGTAGGAGGAATAAGTTAGTGGTGCCCACGGTTGGCTATGAGTTCCAAATGCAAAAAACAAGAAAAATTCAAATGAAACCCAACGCTAAAAAACAATCATATGGTATTCTTTTTAAATGCTAAAAAAACCCGCAATTTTTGCTGTCTCAAAACCTGGGTGTCCGCTAGTTATTCGTTGGTTTTGGTTTTTGCTTTTGTCCATTGTTGCCACGTGTCACATATTCATCAGTGGTCGTTAGTAACTTATAACTGCTTTCTTGTTTGGGCTTCCGCCTTCTTTTGGCCCATTTAAACCGCTTGGCCTGCTCCTCTAAATTTTGATTTTTTTTTCATACTCTAACTTTAATTTCTAACTAACATTAGAAAGGTACTGTTGAAAAGAGTTAAAATACGATGTACAAAAAATTTTCTTGTAGACACTCCGTTTTTGGAGCAGTAGTAAAGTTATCTTTGTGTAAGCTATAGGTCACGAATTTACGTCGTGCAATCAGCCATTGATGAGTGTGCATCAAGGTAGGTTGCCTACATCATACCCCTTGGAGTACGGCTTTTCCTGTACCTTGTGTAAATGCGGGATATTTTGTACTCCTTCCGGTCTACTTTACTTGATTTTTTGGCTCTTTTCACACATATTAAGGAATCTTTTAGCATTAATTAACAATAAAATTGACCATATTAATCTTAATTTGCTCATTAGAAATATAACAAACTACTCCTAGGCTTTTTACACCAATGAGCATTTTTTGGAAAGAAGAAGTTAATTCCTTCTTGATATCTAAAAAAATCAGATATTTAAACCAAAAAAAAAAGGCCAAAAAATTATTTAACGTGAACCGGAAGGAGTATACCAGATTGCTCTTTTTTTTTTTACTTGAAGACAATAACACTACTGTATTCAGTGTGAGATACCTAAATTATTAGTGTTCCCTACTATTATAAACCTAAAAGAAAAGGAAAAATAAATTAGTAAAGAGACTAATCCACTTAAATAAAGGGATGTCAAAACTAATAGTTACGAACTTGGAATATTCTTCATTAGTTGTACTTATATACTATGTTTATATAGGCAATGATGAGATAGATGCCTAGAAATTGTTTTTAATTAGAATTTAGATCTTACGTTGAGATAAACATCATGAGATGCACTTGACCTTAACGTGGGGAAGATCTGTGGGAATCCCACTGCTTCAGACTTAATTTTAATAAACCAATAAGTCTACTTGTTACATTTTCCTTATTTCTCTGATCTGATTTTTATTCATCTTTTAGTTTCACGCATGTGATCTCATAAAGACACATCCTTTTGTTTTTTTTTAAAAAAATAATTTTTTTTCTTCTAATAACAACTTGTTTGGATGGTTGTTACTTGTTATATTATATCGTACTGTTATTTTAAATACAACGTTTGTTTTGATTGTTACTTTAATTTTATTGTATCGTATCGTTAAATCCGTCATTACGTAACGATGAAATGTGCCACTTTATGTAACGACCGACTTGGTGTGGTCGCGTCATTACCTTGTCTATTTTTCTCAATCTCATCCTTCATTATTATTAAATAATTTTATTTTATCATTTACCCTACTTTTTTTTATATATATACCGTGTCATAATTTCTTTTTATAATATTGCAAGTTTATTATCATATTACTGGTACATGATACCATGAAACGACGGCAAAATGACACAATTCATCCAAATATTGTATTCATCAAATGATACAGTACAATATAATACAATACAATAAAACACAATACATTATATTATGAAACGATACGTAACAACCATCCAATCAAGCTGTAAGTATGATAACAATGCCTTATGCCCGGTCATAGTACATTTATATCAAGAGATGTGCTGTATCCATCATATTCTTAGTGCCTTTATCATGACCTCCCTTCAGGACGGATATAGCTTTTTGGCTATGGGTTCAATTGAATCTATAAATGCAATATGGAATATGGATTTATATGTAAAACCTATTAAAATCTCAACACTTATTAGATTTGAATCTGAATTCTAACAATATAATGAGCAAATTCATTATAAATGCAATCAGTTTAAATTCAAAACGGCTTCTACAAATCTAAAATCTTTACTTGAGTCAAATCTTCAGATATTTTCTTACTAAAGTGAGATTATCATGATCTGTGAGATATTTGACAAAAATTATACAAAGAAAACAATAAATGAGATCATTAATTATGGAAGTAGGAAGCAAATAGGAGAGGTCTAGAGGATGCATAATATATGGAATATTTTTAAAAATAGCCAGATTTACAACTGGTCGTTCAAAAATAGCCCAATTTCAAAAGTAATCGAAATTTAGCCACTTTTTATGTAAAGATAAATCTGAGCGAAAACACTGTTCAAAACCCGGAAAATACTCTAGTATATTATGCTGGAGTTCCAGCATAAGTATACTTGAACTCCAGCATATTATACTGGAGTTCCAGGATAGTATGCTGGAACTCCAGCATAATATGATGGAGTTCCAGCATAAATACACTAGAACTCCAGCATAATATACTGGAGTTCCAGCAAGTATAATGGTCCAGTATAATATACTGGAGTTTGGAGCACCAGTGCTCCAGTATATTATACTGGAGCCAGCAAAGTATACCGGTCCAGCATAATATGCTGGAGTTCATACACAAGTGCACCGAACTTCAGTATATTATGCTGGATAGGTCTCTATTGCAGCAAAACGGTAGCTATTTTTCATTGACTTGGTAAACGCTGGCTATTTTTAATTGACCAGTCCGAAAACTGAGTATACCGTAAAATTTTGGCATAATATATAAAATGTTAATCTGGACCTTAATGAAGTATTTTTGCATAAATAATGTTTTCTTAAACTGTTATAAGTACATCAATGTTTAAGTTTTTGACGGATTTAACTTATATATTGATTTTAACTTATACGTTTTATTTTTCAGGTTACTAGTCTCACTTGTTATGAAGTATTTACAAGTATTTTCTAAGTGACTTAATATAAAAACTTTTTACATTATCAGTACATGAAAGTTGAACGCTTTCTTGACATAAGAACTCTTATTGCATGTAGAGCTTTTGTGATGACCCAAAGGGTCATCTTATGTTTTAGAATTCGATTCCGTGTTTCGAGGTCTTCAAAATCTCATTTTATTCCTCCTCGATTTACGTGCGTAGTTCGGGCGTGTATCCGAAAAGCTTTTATGTGAAACATTTAAGAAAATAATAATTTTTGACCTAAAAAAATAATTTTTGTTGACTTTGGTCAATATTTTGGGTAAACAGACCCGGACCCGTGTTCTGACAGTCCCGGTGGGTCCGTAATAAAGTATGGGACCTTGGCGTATGCCCGGAATCAAATTCCGAGGTCCCTAACCCGAGAAATAAATTTTTGATGAAAATTGTTAAACTGAAGTATGATGGTTTTGAGAAAATGGTTAATAGTTGATCTCGTTGGTATCGGGACAATTTTGGTTCCGGAATACGGTACAGGTCCGTTATGATATCTAAGCTTTATCTATAAAATTTGGTGAGAAACGGGACTGATTTGACGTGATTCGGACCTTTGGTTGAGAAAATAGAAGTTTTGAAACTTTCTTGAAAATTTTATGCAATTTGGTGCTAAATTCGTAGTTCTAGGTGTTATTTTGGCGATTTGATCGTGCGAGCAAGTTCGTATGATGTTTTAAGACTTGTGTGCATGTTTGGTTTGGAGCCCCGAGTGCTCGAGTGCGTTTGGATAGGCTACGGAGTGATTTGGACTTAAGAAAAAATTGTTGGTACGCTTCAGGTCTGCAGACTTCGCATTTGCGAAGTCTGGCTCGCAAATGCGACTCTTGTGAAGAAGTTTCGCATTTGCGATTAGAAGGGTTGGGAGGGGACCTTCACAATTGCGATAAGAACAGGTCGCATTTGCGAACAATTGTTCGCATTTGCGATAGTAGCAAGTCCTGGACATTCTTTGCATTTCTGATGGAATGTTCGCATTTGCGGGTTCGCTTTCCCAAATCCTTGATCGCAAATGCAATATCTGTAACTGTTCAAAAACGATTTTGGACGGGATTTTTCGTTCATTCTCTCAATTTTCAAAACCTAAACCTCAAGAGGCGATTTTCCAAAGGCTAGTTCTTCCCCAAATCATAGGTAAATGATTCTTAACTCATTTCTTTCAATCTTTTACTTCTTTTTACAAGATTTCATCCTAGAATCTAGGGTTTTTCATGGTGGAATTGGGGATTTTTGGGTAGAACTTAGGAATTTCGAAATTTGGGGATTTAGACCTCTAATTGAGGTCGGATTTCAAAATCAATTGTATATCCGGGCTCGGGGGTGAATGGGTAATCGGGTTTTGGTCCGAACTTCGGGTTTGACCAAGCGAGCCCGGGGTCAGTTTTTGAATTTTTGGGAAAAATATTGGGAAGCTTACACTTATACATTGGAATTGATTTCTTTAGCGATAATTGATGTTATTAAGTCAATTATGACTAGATACGAGTGGATTGGAGGTGGAATCTAGAGGAAAAGCGATAATTGAGCTTTGAATTGGCCGTTGGATTGAGGTAAATGTTTGGTCTAACTTTGACTCGAGGGATTAGGGATCCCCGACTTAGTTGCTATGTGAAATTCCATGTGTGTGGCGTATATGTGTGGTGGCGAGTACCTATGCGCCGTCAAGTTCTTTGTTTAGCTTGTTCCCTTCCCCGTTTCATATATATTGTCTTCCTGTCTTAACTGCTACATGCTTATTGGTGATTCCATGTCTAATTACTTCTTGTTAAAGGTTGTTTTCTTTACTGAAGGTATCAATTGTTCCGTAGTTTCCTTGTATTACATTATTGGTTTAAGTTGGTTTATTGGTGTTTCATGGTACATTTGGTTGGTCTCGCTGTGTAGTATTAATTGATGAAGTTTCATAATTGTATAGATTTCCGTTTGGTTTGGTTTGAGGCATAGATATTGTGGAGGGTTTTGAGCTAAATTGTGAAATACAATTGTCTGGTGGGATCGGTTGCACGGTGCAACAGGAGTAATAAGGGTGGACAAGTGGGATCGGGTTGCACGCCGCAACAAGAGCAATAAGGGTGATATATTGAGGAGTAATAAGAGTGATCAAGTGGGATCGGGTTGCACGCCGCAACAAGAGTAATAAGGGTGAATGTTCATATTGTTACTGAGGATACAGTGGGACCGGGATGCGCGCCGCATCATTTGTTGTTTATGTATTCTTCCTCTGCTGTGATTTATTCCTGTAGTATTGCAACTCTCTTAAGGATTGGTTATAGCTGAGTACTGGCAAGATAATTAGGTTCCGTATTTATTTTTGCTGCAAGTTACTGTTCCAATTCATTCCGTACTTCCTTTTTGCTTTATTATATACTGTATGAAGGTTATTTTGTATATGCCCCGCCGTAGCCTCGTCACTACGCCGTCGAGGTTAGGCTCGGCACTTACCAGTACATGGTGTCGGTTGTACTGATACTGCACTCTGCACTTTCTGTGTAGATTTTGGAGCTGGTTGTGGATAATCGAGAGGTCGGTTGCAGGCATTCATCTAGGAGACCCAAGGTAGTTCTGCAGGCGTCCGCAGGCCCGGTCGTCCCCTTCTATGTTTCTACTTTCCTGTTTTCTTTTCTTTCGAGACAGATGTACATTCTTTCAGACCAGTATTTGTATTAATTCGTAGTATGTTCGTGGATTTGTGACACCAGTTTCTTGGTGGTAATAGCTTCGGTATTATTAATAGTATATAGATGGTCGTTTTATTGTTTACTTCCGTATTTATTTCAGTTTGATTTAGTTTTGTTAATTTTAACTATAAAATGTAAAGTAAAAAAGGTGAATAGAACTCTAACGTTGGCTTGCCTAGCGAGTGCGATGTTAGGTGCCATCACGGTCCGGGCTGTGGAAAATTCGGGTCGTGACAACTTTCGACAAGGTGTGGATCATAGCCAAGGGCGGAGCCAGAATGTGGGATGTGAGTTCAGCCAAACTCAGTAGTTATTGTTCAAACTTTGTAGTTGTCTTAAAAAATCTATTGAATATGTACATATTATTAATTTAAAGTTCAGCAACTTAAAAGAATTATAATTCTGAACCCATAAAATTCAGATTCTTACTTCGCGCCTCTGAGTATAGCTATGGTTAGGGGTGTACAAACCCAATCACATCAAGCCGAAAAGTCAAACCGAACCGAAAAACCGCACCAAACCGTAAAGTCAAACAGATTAAAAAACCCGATTAAGTTTGATTTGGTTTGGTATTGAGTAAAAAAAAAAACGAACCAAACCGACATATAAATATATAATTTTTATATATACTTTTAAGACGTTTCATAGAATTTTCTTTAAAAAATGTCTAGAAATATTTGTGATTCTCTTATGGGATGTAATATTTAATTAAATACGAAGTGCTCCATATTTATTAACTTTAGATAATATGGGTTGTATGATCACTTTCTTATCAAGTGTTAGTGAAATGTGTCAATCTCTTTGTTCTTCCATATTCATATATCAAGCTCTATTAAATTCTTATATCTTTTTCGAATTTGAAACGGTATTTCGATAATCTAAAATTAAATAGAACACATTATTATATAGGTTCATATTTACTTTTATGTTTAATTATTAAATTCGGTTAACCTTGGAAGTGTACATCAACGTAAAATTATTCTCAGACGACTAAAAAATAACCATCATGTGTTATTATGAAAATTCTTCCATAAGAATATTTTAATAGATCATATATTTGTCAATATTTTTAATTTTTACTAAAGTACTAAACATATATTTACTTATCAAAAATTTAAAAAAGTAAAATTGAAATAATATTTATATAATAAAATAATCCGTAAAATCACGATAAAATCGAACCAACCCAAACCAATTCGGTCTATATACGCCCCTAGTTACGGTTGTATGTGTTCGTACATTTGTTCTTTGTATTTATATATCCAAACCTGAGAGGTAAATATGTTATCTGTCAGAAATAAGGCCAATTGGCAATCATTTCAAAGATGGAAACATAGATAAAGAAGATTCGATTAGAAATATTTTACTTTTATTCGTGCGAGTTCTATTTTCCTCCAATTTCAACCACCTGAGAGGAAGTAACTCAAGTAACAAGTCAGAAATGAGGCCAATTGGCAATTATTTCGAAGATAGAACATAGATAAAGTCATGAAAATTCCACTATTTGAAAGATGCCGACCTTTACGATGATGCATTACATATTAAAATATTTTATTTATGAGTTGAAAAAAGGAAAAAATATCTATCTAGTTAAATAATATTTAGGTGTTCTCATTTTCAACAATAACATACCTAGTACTATAATTTTACGAGTGTGGTTTGAAAAAGTTAGTGTGTATGCAGTTTTACCCTTAGCTTCAGAAGCGGAGCCAGAATTTAAAATTTATGGGTTCTGAATTTTAAATCTTTTAAGCTACCTAGTTCTAAATTAATAATTTATACGGATTTAATAAATTTCTTAATACAAATACATAATTTGTACCAAAATTATTGGGTTCGGCCGAGCCTATACGTTCTATACTCTCCTTCCGCCCCTGCCTACCTTGCGCAGGTAGGGCGCCCTCCTTTCTCATCACTGAAAAACAATAAGTGACGTGCGTGAATTATTTAAGAATTGAAATTTATTTGAATTTGTTTTAATTGATTTTAGATAGAACATGCATGATAACTTAAAAACACTTCTATTCTACAAAACAAATCAAGAATGAAATATCTCTTAATAGGAAAGTGTAGTTGACTTTCATTAGCTAAAAAAATTCTACTATTTCCTTATTTTTAGTCATCTGCTTCATTCAAGAAAGAACCATAGGAATTAGGTATTTAAAAATATAAAAATAGTGGTACCGCGTCTATGTTATTTATTCAGTATTCTTAAGGAAAAGCACAATACTTGATGATACTAAACTTTTAATTAATGTTACAGGATCCATTTTGATATTTGTGACCTGATGATATTTAGCTGCTCATTTGATCATTCCTTCAAAAATATTGAAGAGCATAATATCCGGGCGGATCTAGAGTGTTGAGAGCGGGTTCAGCCAAACTCAGTAACTTTTGTTCGAACTTTATATTTATTTTAAAAATTCATTGAATAAATATAAATTATTAATTTAGGATCCAGTAGCTTAAAACGATTAGAATCCCGAACTTATAAACTTGAAATCCAGACTTCGCACTTGATAATATGGATTTAAAAGCTGAGAAGAGGTCATTATATATTAACTAGTTTTTAAAAGATTTAACTTACACAATTTTGACAGTGGAAACAATCTTAACGTGATGTAACTGTATCTTAACATGCTGTAGTCCTAGTTAGCTGCCTTATATTTTAGCAACAAATTAAACAACAACAATAACAAACCTAGTATTATTCCACATCGTGGGGTCTTGGGAGGGTAGTGTGTACGTAGACCTTAACCCTACCTTGTGAGGATAGAGAGGTTGTTTCCAACAGACCCTCGGCTCAGAAAACCATAAGTACCTCATTAATAAAATATAGACAAGAAGATACAGTACCAAAAAGCCATATAAAAGCAGGATAGCTGCCTTATATTTTAGATTGCTTATATATATCGGAATAAAAAAATCCAACCAAATGTGAAATAGAATAATCTACAAATATGGTATAATTTTTTTCTTTTCAAAATGTACATTTTAGAAAAGCAAGGAAAAGGATCAGCAAGGGAAAAGGAACCAACAAAGTTTACGGTGGAGTGGTAAGTATTTTTTTATCCTTAATAAGAGATTTCGTGTTCGAGACCTTAAATATGAAATTGCCTTTGCTAAAGAACACTTTACCCTCAAAATGTAGGATTGTCCGACGAATCTGAATTAAATTGCAGCTCAATGCAAATAACGAACACCAACCCGAAAAAGAAAAAAAAGCAAATGGAAAAGGGGTGTTGAAATATAGGGAGAGAGTGATATGATTGTTAAGGATGGGAGGGGTAGGGACACTTATCATTAGAGAGGAAGCAATATAATTAAGCATGACCTTCATATGCAATTATTTATGTCTCCATCTTATAATATATCACTCTGTAACTTTGTATAAATGTTCCTCACTTTTTTTGCTATGTAATATGTACCCCACATTATCAAACAAATACTAGTGTACCTTTTACGCATTAATTATTACTCAGTTAGCACTTAGCACTAATTCAATTCCACATCATAATTAAATAACTAAAAAGAATTTTCTTAAGGTGGACTATTTAATTTCTAGCTTTGAGCTTGCATCGTACATTCTCTTTTTAATTTTTAATTTTTCACTATGGATGTGTATGTTCAATTATTTTTATCTTAATATATAT
>NW_017670570.1:155022-188281 GCF_001879085.1 Nicotiana attenuata | reverse complement strand
ATATATATATATTTTTTTTTTTTTATTTTTTTTGTTGCTCTGAGACAAGTTTGTACATTTTCTAAAAGAGTAGGAACTTCGATTTCAATTAATTTTCCTTATTATGTGGTTATGACTTATGACTAAAAAGGAAAGTACCTCATTTAATATGAAACGGAGTGAGTACAATTTTCTAAAAGAGGAACACCTCTTTTCATTTCCTTTTTCTTATCTTGGGTGAGGAAGAGAAATACTTTCACATTGCATTACATTATCACACTAATTAAAAATTTACACTGACAATGCTACTTAACTTATTGTAACAGGTTGTCTATTTTATTTCTCAGATATACTAATTTAATTTTTTATTGAGTAATTAACTGCACTTACTTATTCCTTTAGGTAAATAACTCCATATTCAACCAAGTGCATCATTTAACGTTTACGGAGCATAGGTGCCAGCAGATGATATTAAACTAGCTCTAAAAAATACATGTATAAAAAACCTAATTTAACGAAAAGATAATAAGTTCACGTGTCCCATAAACTACCCTATAAATCCGCCCCGAACGCAAGTGAAAAAGAAAATGATGCAAAATCAGAAAAGAGCAAAAAAGGCACAAAAATGCTCGAGTATAAACTACCAAACGTACTTACTTTTTGCAGACTCTCATGGCTCAAACGTTCATGATGTTGAAATCCAAGCAATCCGGTATCTAACCCTCAACTACAAATTACGGTCCCTCCACTTTCAAAAAACACTTAAAAGTCATACAAGCCCATGATTATTTTTTTCGTCTCTTAAGATGATGACAATAATCATGGGAAAACAACTATTTGAGTAACCAAAATTCAAGAAAATCCTCCTAAAACTAAGTCACAAAAGTCGAAAGCCTAACATAAAGGCAGGAATCCTAAGCATGCATATAACATATAGCTATCAAGGCAAGGATCCTATGAATGCAAACAACATGTAACAGATTAATATTACTGTATTTTTTATGTTTTAATATTAAAATTACTGTAGACGTTACTTGTTGTAAGTAATCCTTAATTAGAGGTGCGTCCAGGGTTTATCATTGATAAGTTCAATATTTATTCTTTAAAATTGAAACATTGGACTTTTAAAATTATGGGTTCACAATTTGATATTTTTAAGACGACTGGTGATTCGGCAAGCGATTGATTCGGCGCATCTAAGTATTCTCTGCTCTCCGACTTGCAAAGTGAGTTTTCACGTATATGTTTATACTTAGTATCAAGAAACCATTTATCTTAAACATAAATGATAGAGGCGGATGCAACCGTTGGACGATGGGGATCAACTGAACTCAGTATTTTTGACATGTGGAAAGTCACTAAAGTATTAATATCTGAACCCATAATTTTAATAGTATATTAAAAGGGCATTCCGGTGCACAAAGCATCCCGCATTCACGCAGGGTTCAGGAAAGGGCCGCATGGGTGTGATGTAGGTCGCTTACCCTAAAGTGTAAAAAAATTAAAGGTCAGTTAACCCCATCAAATTTAAACCTTGACTCCGCCTTTACTAATTAAGGTGTAAAAAATTATACATTGTCAGTGCACAAAAAATTAAAAATCAAATTAATCATAATATTCTTAAGGAGTGATGGGAAGAGTGATTGGATGTTGGTGTTGCCCATTCTACATAACAATGCGACATAGACATGCTGTGTGTCGCTAGCGGCGGGCCATGTGAATGAGGAGCGTGGCAGAAAATTAATGACTTAATTAGATTTTGAAGAGATTAATCAGTGATTAGAGCATCCAATTCAATTAGTTTAGAATGGTAGCCTAAAGTACTAGACAATCTTAAGTTGTTTACAGTTATGGATGCATGTCTGTTGGATAAATAATAATACTAATAATATCGTTTATTAGTCATCAAATATTTTATTAAGTAACTCTTATTATAGTTATTATCAGTAAAATTGGAAGGTTTTGAAGGTGTCTGTGTAGAAGATCTGAGTGAAAGTGGTGAGGGTAGAATTAATTTGAAATCGGTTTTTTATTAATTCATGATTTTTGGCCGAACTTGAACATTAATTATTGGAATCTTTATAAAAAATAACTGGTAGAATTCATTGTTTACTCTTTTTAGCCGGCATACATATAGATTATTTACGGCTTATATATTGTTATATGCATATTATACAAGAATTCTACATATATTATACATCTGCCGTTATTCTTAGTTTGTTTGGTTGGCCAGGTGGGCGGCTATTTAATTAATTCTTCTTAAGTAATTTTTATTTAATTTTATTGGAGAGGAGCATTTTCTTAAATTCGATTATAAAGCAATTTCACCAGCCCCTAAATTAACTTCTAGACATAAAAATGAAGCAAGAAAATTTATCTCTTCTATTTCCTTATAAAACTTGAACTTTTATTTTGAAGGGTCATGATTTCATAACGTGGTGTCATGTTAAGATTTAGTGAAAAAAATTGAATAGAAAAGATTATAGGCAAGAGGATATATGATGTATTCTATTTACTAACGTTGTTAGAATAGTATTCATCTAAATATCCCTTTAACGTACTATGATCAGACCTTAAAAATTATATTAACATTATTTTATGGATTAAGTAATGATTATGAACAGGTTGACTCAATATTCTGATTGATCATAAAGTACCATAAATTTTGGAAAAATTCTTAGATTCCTTGAATTTCGGTTTAATTTCCATCATGTTGCGAGAGGTTGGGGAAATAAGAGACATGTTTGTCCAATACAAGAGAAAAAATACGGTTCAAATTCTTTGCACTAACAGTATATAAATTTTTTATATGATTAAAATAAGTTAATTAAAAGGGGAATCTTGGAGCAATGACAAAGTTATCTCTGTATGACCTATAAGTTACGAGTTCGAGCCGTGGAATCAGTCACTGAAGGGTAGACTGCCTACATCATATCCCCTCGGGGTACAATTTTTCTCCGGACCCTGCATAAACGCCGGATGCCTCGTGCACCTGACTGCCCTTTATAAGTTAACCTATAACAACAGATAAATTTACATGATAGCAAGATCAATATAATAACCTGAAAAATAAAGCAGTAACATGTTAATAATCGATTAAATTACACTAATAGAAATTTTTGTAAAACAATATTAGAATACATAATTTAAATCCATAACTGCTCTAAATAATAATACCAAGAAATTAAGTTGACATGAGATGGCTTCAGCGTGAGGCAAGCACGTGCTTAGATGCATCAAAGTTCGTAAAAATCACAAAAGTGATGCAATTGAGATTTTATTAATTACTTAATGTCTGACTAATCGTTCCTATAATATTAAAAAAAAAAAACTTAGTTGTATTGCAAATAAAAATGAAAAGAAAAAACAAGAAAAAGATAAAGATGGAGAGAGAGATGCAGACGCAAATTTGCATTGGATCCTTCGCCGAAGTAAGACTATTATGCAAGGAACAATTACTACCATTTCTCTCTCACACACACATCCAAAATGTTGGAAAAGCTAAATTCCAACAAAGTCCACTAAAAAGAATTCACTAGATATTCTCCATTTTAAATATTTTAATACTGCCAAAAGGGTAGCGCGAAGCTTAAAGTATTCAGTGTTCACACAAGGTCCGGAGGGTCACACGTAGACAGCCTATCTTAAAATAAGCAATAATTGCTACTTTCACGGCTCGAACCTATGACCTACAAGTCACACGAAAACAACTTTATCATTGTTCTAAAGCTCTACTTCACATTGTCAATGTAATAGATTTTTACGCAATAATTTTAAAAAAAAAAAGATAATTACAAGTAAGCATTCAAAATACGTAGAATTATAATCAAGAAAATAAGACGAATTATCTGTTATAACTTTGCTTGTGTAAGCTTGCTCATATTAGCGGAGTCGACCCCGACTTATTTGGGATGAAAACTTAGTTAATTAAATCCCATCATTATATTCTCTTCTGCTTCTCTCTCCCACCTTCTCTTTCTTTTCATATTATATATCTATATGTACCTGCATTGTTCTAAGGTGCTACATTTCTCTAAGTTAGAAATCTCTCCCAAAGTCTCTCTCTAGTTAATTTCACTCAATATCTTTTTGAGCTTACTTCTTCTTGTCATCTATTTTCTGTGTCCATATATTTATTCCTCTCCCTCTCAATTGTCTCAATATTGACTTGTACTCAAAAACATATTCATGTGCTCAAAATTCAATTCATCTACCCTCATGTTTCTCTCGAACTCGACTACCGATTGCAGTTTCTTATCAAGACCCATTTTAGATTTTCAAAATGGGTGTCAAAATTCACATTCGGTAGACGAAAAAGTGGCTCAAAATCAAGAAGATCAAAGACAACAAGATACACAACAAGAAGATGACAAGAAACAAGAAGAAGAATATGAAGATGTTAAGGATTCTTGTTTGAAAGTTAAAGAAGAAGATGAAGTACTGAAAATTCCAACATCACCAAAATGTAATACTAAACAAATGATTTGTCCACCAGCTCCAAAGAAGCCAAAGTCAATTCAAATTACAAAGAGAAAACAAAAAGTGTTTCTTGATGTTTATGATGAAGTAAAATCAATGTTTCCTCCAGTTTTATTAGCAGATCTTGGTAACAAAATCAAGAAAGTTAAGAGAGAAAGTTCCATTTTATAAGTGTTTTTAATTTAGTATCTTACATATGATAGATCTTTACTGTGTACTCAACCCTAGTGATTAAGAAAAAAAGAAATTCTCAGGTTTCTGTAACTTTGTTTAATTTGATTCCATATATATTAACCATATTGACAACAATTGATGTTATGTTATGTTGTTACTCAAGTATATCTCATTTACTTCATTTCTATCATTCAATCTAGTACTATATATCTTTTTCACTTTCATTCTTTTCATTAATATGTTAATGAATGGCCAATCTTTGCAACCCTAAAACTGGATCTGTACAAGCAGATGCAGTCATGGCAGATCTAGGACGACAAGTTCTATAGGTTCAACTGAACTCATTATTTTCGACCCGAAATATGTATGCTATATAAAAAAATAAAGTGTATATTAGTTCGTAAACTGATTCTATATTTTGAATTTGCTACTGTACAGGACTCTATACCTCTACATGCTGTAGAAGACAGCAAAACCACATGAAATACTTCACTCTCTTCTATTTTATGCGCCATTATCTCTTTATTAGTTCGTTGCTAAAAAAAAAAAATCATATTTTTATATTTGAAAATATTTTAATTTTAAACTTATTGATTTATTTTTATATAGTCATAGAAATCTTATCATATGTTTAAGACTACAAATTCTATTTATTTGTCGTCAAACTCCGTATTCAATCAAATACCGTAAATATACTGAAACAGAAAGGATATTTAGGATTGATTTGCACTTGTTTAGTTTGCTTTTATTATTCCTACATCTTCTTCTACTTTTGTTGTTGATTTTTTATAAAACAAAAAAATAAAAGATACTCCTATATTTTTGGCATATGACTTTTACCATGTTGGATGAAGAAATGGAGGAACACAAAAGACAGCATTGACTTCACCAAGACGCAAACATGCCTTTACTGCATAGTTTTCAGCAAATGCCAATAGAAGTAAAGAAAACCGTGAAAGAGTATATTCTCCATGCCAGAAATTTACAACTAAATACTGTAGTGAGTAGATAATAAAGGGGTTTTCCCTAACTTCAAGGTTACACTAATAGTGCTTTTAATTTAGATCTTAGAGTATAATTTAATTGGAAAAAAGGGAAGTTTTTAAGTGTTGTTTTATGGTTGGCCTCACTTCCCATGCACTCATCATTAACTTTTCAGACTCTTTTTACTTTTTATCACATGAGACAACCTCTTGTTTTGGTGCAAAGTACTATTGCAATTACCCACGCCATGTGACTTTTAAATGTACTAGTACTAATATTTCTTTTGCAAGTCTCCACTTGCAAAATAAAAATAAAATGGAAAATATATTCTCTTTTTTTTTTTTTTTGGTAATTAAACTTTTTGTCTTAACTGCTAATGACTAATATTTACAATTACTTAGCAACACTCGTGTATAGCCTTCAAATCCCAAGTTGCATATGCAAGACACTCTCCTAGCTAGGACCTCCTAGCGGTAGTTTACTTCTCAAAGATCCGTGAATTTCTCTAAATTCACAGTGCATGGATATACTCTGCACAGACTAGCTTAAGTACTCTTGCCGGTCTAAGATCTGCATTTAGTTTTCATAACTATCCATTGGTGATTTACTGCCCATGAATCTATAGGAGGATACTTTTTTGCAGCCAGTGCATGAGCATGTGCCATAGGCATTTAACATATTCGCATTCAGCAAACAGATGATCTCGTGTCTCTGGTCTTTGATGGCAGAAACAACAAGTGTCATCTATCTCAATTCTCCAATTCTTCAACCTATCAGTTGTTAACATTCTTCCTTGGACCTGAAGCCACATAGTGAAGATGACTTTTTGGCATGCTTGGTTCTAACACATCAACTCTTTCCATGGGACTTTTGGAAGTACACCTAGTAGTTACAGGTACACTTATTTTATAACTGTGACTTGTGACAAGTTGCTAATAAGGTGTAGTTTGTCCCTTGCCTCAAATACTTTTCGAACCATCCGACATGCTTGTTTTGGTACTCCCATATAAGTGAATTCCTACGCTTTGATATAGTAGCGATGGATCCATCTGATCCATAACATGTCTTTCTCGTTAGCCAGCTCCCAACAGGTCTTAGTGATAGAAGCTTCGTTCCACATGGCCAAGTAAATCATGTTCAGCCCTCTTGTAGCTCTTGGAGAACACATCTTATCCCATGCCACCAATGACTTTTTAGTTATTGTATTCACCCAGACCAGATATAGCTTCTACAATGTGCTTCAATTGCTTTGACGACTTTAGCAGGTATAATGAAGATTTGAGTCCAGTAAGCTTGTATGCCAAAGATTACTATTTTGACTAGCTGGATTTTGCCTGCATAAGACAGTTTCTTTGTTGTCCATGAGGAAATTCTGCTCACAATTTTGTCAGTGAGAGGTTGTCATTGTAATACTGACAGCTTCATATCAAGAGGTATGCCCAAATATTGGAAAGGCAGGACCCCTAGACTGTACCCCAAAGCTTGATGAATCGCATGCTTCAATTCATTGCTAACTCCTCCATAATATTATTGAGTTTTTGGCTAGGTTTGCTTGAAGTCTAGAGGCTTCTGAAAAGATATTGAACTTATGGTGCAGTAGGGCAACAGAAGTAGCATCTCCTCTTGTGAAGAGGAGAAGATCATCAGCAAAGCTCAAATAAGTTAGGTCCAATCTTGAACAGTGGATGATAGTGAAAGGCTTTCTCATGCTTAAGAGTCTTTAGGTTCCTGCTCAGATATTCCATTGTTATGGTAAAGAAAAATGGATACATAGGATATCTTTGCCTAAGTTTTCTGGCTGCATCAAATGGTTTAGTAGTCTCTATTGATGAGAATGTTATAGTTCACTATTGATACACACTCTAGGATCCAATTGATGAATTGAACTGGAAATACCAGACCTTCTAGGACTTGATGCAAGTACCTACAGTCGACTGTATCATAGGATTTCTAGATGTCCGCTTTGATGAGGCATCTTGGAGAAATATTCTTCTTTGAGTACCCCTTGACTAACTCATGAGCCAGTAGAACATTATCTGCTACTTTTTTTACCAGGTATGAAACCAGCCTGAGTGTCTGACACAACTGAAGCAATAACTTATTGCAGCTTGTTTGCAAGGGCTTAGGCAATTAGTTTATACATAACAGTGTAACAAGCTATAATTCTATATTCTTTGACACTGGTAGAATGAGGAACCTTAGGAAGCAGTGTGATGACTGTGCAATTAGTTGCTCTAAACAGTTCGCCTGAATGAAAAAATTCCTTCACTGTATGAAACGCTTCAAGACTAATAAGTGTCCAAGTTCTTTTAAAAAATAATGCATTAAAACTATCTACTCCTGGTGCTTTGTCATCTCCAATTGCACATAGTGCTTCAAATATTTCTTGGTCAGTGACCACAGCACAAAGGCTTACCTACTGAGAGTGTGTAAGGATAGGTCCAAGTTTCATTACCTGTTTGTTCACTGCAGGCAAGTGAGATGATCTTGAGCCCATCAGGGATTTGTGAAAAGCAATTATTTCTTACTGAATATGTTGATGGTCATTGAGTCTATCTCCAAAAGCATTAGTCAGTTCTACAATAACTTTCCTATGACTTCTTTCCTTTATGACAGCTGAGAAATATTTGGTGTTAGAATCTCCAAGTTTTATCCATTTAGATCTGGATTTCTGTTAAAGGATGCTTTCCTCTATTAGTGACCATTTTTCCAGACCTTCAAATAACATTTTCTCTTCTAATGCTAATGCATCTGAGTAGCCCCTGTTCAGCTGCTCTTGAGTGTCTAGTAGCCTATATCTGAGATGTTCCATCTTAGTTGTTACTTCTCTAAGCTCAGTATTAATAAGTTGTATCAATACTGGCCTAAGTGCCTTCAGCTTGTACCAGACATCTTTCATCGTGTCTGAGTGTAGTTATGTTTGCCAAACTCCCTCAATCAATGAAAAGAAATCCTCATGATCAGCCCGAACATTAAAAAACTTAAATAGGATCTTGCACTGGATTTAGCTCTCCTTAAAGTGATCATCATGGGAGCATGATCTGAGATAAAAGGCATTTTATAGTCCACCTCCATATGACCAAAAGTGTTCATCCATTCATATAATTTCCAATAGCTTTGTCAATCCTGCTGTAAAATCTATCTGAACATTGTTGCTTATTAGACCATATATAGTATTTCCCCTTCCAAGGCAATTCACTCAAATTCACACATTGTATATAGGTTGTGAAATCTTGAATTTAATTAATCATTACTAAATTCCCATAAAGTCTATCTTGTACATTTAACACTGAGTTAAAATTACCCCAAATGAGCCAAGGCTTGATGATCTATGTTGCAAGATTTTGTAGATGGAACCACAGATGCTTTCTCAGTTCAATTGTATTGAACCCATACATGATTGTCATGAGATGGTTCATTTGGTTCCTCCTTCCTCTAACATCATAATGCATTGCTTAAGCATACTAGTCTATCACTATTATATCATAGTAGGAAGGATCCCATAATACCCAGATTCTTCCATTAGCAGCATGTTCATAGTTAAACCTTGCTTGCCATCCTGGCACTACCATATTAGCAATTCCATCTGCCTTTTCCTTTTTGACTCTAGTTTATACTAAACCTACTAGTTTTATATTATCTTTTTTAATATAGATACCCAACTCTTTTCGCTTATATATTTTATTGGTACCTCTAATGTTCCAAACAAACCAAGACATCAAGTAGGTTTGGATATACCACCTGTAGATGGTAGTGAAAAATTGGACATCACAGCTACATTTGTCTACTGAATAGAACTTTGCTTACGAGGTATTACAGCTGCTTGTGCATAGTTCATTGTCATGCCATTTACTTCAGCTGCTTTCTTTCTTTTATCAAGTGGTTGTTGTTGGCCTTCTGCAGGTAGTGACTCTGCTGCCCAGCTCTCATCAGCACAAGTAGTGATCCCTTGTTCTCCATTCAGAATTACTACATGCTCCTGGTTATTCTTGTGTACAGGAGCTAACACAACTCTTGTACTCTTCCACACTTGCTTCACAGGTTGTGGCCTTTTTTTTGGGCTGCTGATCTTGTTTAACCTCTTCCTTACGATCTTTAGTACCATCATGATCAATTTTTAAGCACTTTCTATAGAATTCAGGTTTCCAGTTATATTCCACTATCTGATCAAAAATCTACCTGAGTCATCCATAATAGGAACCTTGCTTGGAAGAGGTTTAGTGACATTCACCTCAATAAGAATTCTAGCATAAGAGATTCTAATTTGTTTAGCAGTGCACTCATCTACAAACAGTGGAATCTGTATTGTGCTTGCTATTCTACTTAAGGAACTACCTCCCCAGAAGTCCATGGGAAGTTTAGGAAATCTTACCCACGGAGGAATCTCAGTTGTAAACTAAGCATCAAAATTAAACTGCGGACTCCATTGTTTCATTGTCATTGGCCTATTTTTGACTGTGTAAGGGCCCTCACACAGAATTTTCTTCATATCATCCATGGAATGAAACCTAACAATGAAATAACCATCATCATGAGAATAGAGCTCTGGCATAATAATCGTATTCCACATCTAGTTTATATATTTATGCATATCATTATACCCTGGCTTTTCCCCAATTACATAGATGATTAGGACACATTTCCACTTCATAGTTTCAGCTTCTAAGTCTGATTTCTCAAGTTTGACCATAAGATTACCTTCTACTAATTCAGGGGTAATGTAGTGTAAAGGCATACCATTAGTAGCTGATCGATTACCATTAAGAACTCCGGCCCGAGTGAATTGCCTGGCTACTTCCGGCAATGGAACAGTACTGTGCTCTGGTGATTTATTCCTAACTTCCTTCTCCTTACCCAATGTAGAAAGAACTGATTTTGGCATTTGATTGCATGCTTCCATCTCCTTACCTAATGGAACAGTAACATCCCTAGACGGAGGAGGTATTACATTGTCCCTCAAGTTAACATGCATAGGAATAGGGCTCTGATTTACTCGGTTCTATTGACTTGCAGATGCAGAAGCTCCGACATAAGGGATCTGGGTAAGTATTCCACCTCCTATCTGCGTTTTGAAGTTCCAGAGATTGACTCCATGACTGCAGATGAGCTACTTCCGATGTTTTTAAGCTTGGGTATTTTGTCATCAACCTTGATCTATTTCTTTTTAGGACGTCCGCGTGACTTCTTTCCTGCCATTAATTAGGTCGGCACACATTAGCTTAAACTTCAGCAATTAGGGAAGAATAACTTTTATGGAAAATATACTTCAGCAATTAAACTTCGAGTCTAACTTTTACATACTAAAAATATAAAAGAAATCTATTCGTATAAGATCGTAAAACATAATTACATATAATCGTTCATAATATATAACTTTGTCACCACCCAATTTTTCCCTCCGTGAACTGTCGTGACGGCATCTAGTCTCACTAGGTAAGCCTAACACATTGCGAAAATGAAACAAAAGCATGAACATTAACTACTAACAGTAACAATTATCTAATAAGCAACTGAATGCCACTCGGCATATACAATTATCACTACGAAAATGTATCGAACAATACCCAAAACCCGAAAACTCGCAAGTCACAAGCTACTAAGAAGTTCTAAATGTTCTATACATCATCTCTACAGAAAGAAAGAGAAATGAACATAGGGGGATAGAGGGGGACTCCGAGGATCTGCGGGCGCGGACAGATGTAACTTGAAGTCTCCAACAATCAACAACGACTACAACTAGTGATGAGGCTGGTACGATGAACCTGGATCTTCACACGAAAAATATGTTCAGGAAAGGGGCATGAGTACACCACAACGGTACCCAGTAGGTGCCAAGCCTAAGCTCGGTCGAGTAGTGACGAGATCAGGTCAGGGCCTTACTCGTAGAAATATAATGAAATAAGACAGAATGAAGTATCACACTAAAAGTAAATACAGAAATCTAACAGGAATAGAATCAATGAAAGACAACAGCTCGGTGACAACAACAGGGGATCTCCCGGGATACCGTCCCGTAGTCCCAAACGTAAATGTGCAGGGGGATCTCCCGGAATACCGTTCCGTAGTCCCAAAGTAAATATGAAGTGCTGGGGGATCTCCTTGAATACCGTTTCGCAGTCCCAAAGTAAATATGCAGTACAGGGGATCTCCCGGAATACCGTTCCGTAGTCCCAAAGTAAATATGCAGTACAGGGAGATATCCCGGAATACCGTTCCGTAGTCCCAAAGTAAATATGCAGCTCAACCAAAATAAATAACAATCACAGCAAGAGAACCTACAGTTTAGATTAAGTTCAAAACGAAGAAAAGCAGGAAATATCACTAAACATGCTGCACAGAGTTCAAATAGGCGGTTAAAACACGTAGGCATGCTTTTCTAATCTAAGCAGCATAGTACATATGCTAGTGTAGTTCAAACAAGGAGAAAACATGTTATGACTTAGTGAAAAACGGAGCTTTTACAACAAATAGCTCGTGTACGTACTCGTCACCTCACGTACACGGCGCTCATATATCAAACAGTACCAAATCCTAAGGGGAGTTCCCCCACACAAGGTTAGACAAGCCACTTACCTCGAACCAAGCTTAATCAACCCGAAACAGTGATCTTTCCACGAATATCCAACTCCGAATGGCTCAAATCTAGCCAAAACCAGTTACATAACGTAAATATAGCTACAAGAAACTAATCTAGCTAACGAAATCAAAGCTAAGGAAAGAAATTAGGAAAACGCCCAAAAAGCCTCCCCGGGCCCACGTCTCTTAATCGAGTAAAAGTCACAAATTATGTACACTCATTCACTCACGAGTTCACTCGTACAAAAATTATCCAAATCTGATATCAAAATCACACTCAAAACTCATAAATTCGATTGGGGAACTTTTCACCAATTTTTCCAACTTTCTCACCCAAATTCCTTGAATAAATGAAGAAAACAACAATAGATTAATGAAATGTAAGCAAAATCGAGTAAGGAATCGTTACCCCAACGCTGTCTCTGAAAATCCCTCAAAGAATCGCCAAATCTCGAGCTCCCAAGTCTAAAAATGGTAAAATGAATCAAACCCTTGATTTTGCCCTTTTTCTGCTAGCAAACACGCTTCTGCGGACCCCTAACCGCTCCTGCGGTACCGCACCTACGGAAAATCCACCGCAGGTGGAGAAACAACTTAAATGGGCTAGGACCGCATCTGCGAGCACTGGGCGCACCTGCGAGCTCGCTCCTGCGGTCCCTTACCGCTTCTGCGCAATCGCTTTTGCGGAACAATACCGCACCTGCGATCCAAGCTGAACAAGGCCAAATCCGCTTCTACGGCTCCATGGCCGCTTCTGCGGCACCGCACCTACAGCCCCAAGTGCGTAGGTGCGAAAACTCCAGGTGCATTAGCTTCAGGAAATTGCATAAGTCTCAAATTGATCCGCTAAGCACCCGAAACTCACCCGAGGCTCGCGGGACCTTAACTAAACATATCAACAAATCCTAAAACACCATACAAAGTTAGTCGAGTCCTCAAACCACATCAAACAACGCTAAAAATACAAATCACCCTCCAATACAAATTTAATGAACTTGAAACTTCAAATTTCCACAACCAATGCTGAAACCTATCAAACCACGTCCGATTGACCTCAAATTTTGCACACAAGTCATATTCAACTCCACGAACCTACTCCAACTTCTGAAATCGGATTCTGACCCCGATATCAAAAATTCCACTACCGCCCCAAAACTCCAAAAATTCGACTTTCGCTATTTCAAGCCTAAATGAGCTGCGGACCTCAAAAACACAATCCGGTCACGCCCCTAAGCCCATAATCACCCAACGGAGCTAACAGAATCGGCAAAATTCCATTCTGGAACATCTTCACACTATTTAGACTACGGTCCATATTCTAAGACTTAAGCTTCCATTTAGGGACTAAGTGTCCCAAAACACTTCAAAAACCAAAACGAAACCTCCCGGCAAGTCACAATAGCAGAAATAGATATGAGGGAAGCAGTTAATATGGGATCGGGACTCTAACTCTCAAAATAACTGGCCGGGTCGTTACAAATTTAGTAACCTGAAAATAGGTGTGAGCTAATTTTTTCGATCTCTAAATACATATCTGATCTTTTCTACTGTTTTAGCTGCTTTCTTGAGCTTAAGATTCCTTAAACTTTAACTCAGAAAGTATCGTCGTTCTCTCTCCCTAACCATCTAACCATCAGGGAGATTCATTTTGATTACCCCAGTAAATAACAAAATCGTGACTAAGGGACTATACTAGTGGCCTACCTAAATTATTGTAGAAATTTTTGCAATCAACTATTGGACCATGCAAATTAGAAACAGAAGCTGCTTACTTGATACACAAGTTACAATACACTAATAATGTATGATTTTTACACCGTCAGTATATATAAGTTAAATACATTATTGCGAGTCAAACTATATACATACATACCTTTTTGCATCTTAATATGTATAGTTCTTTTGTGCTTAAATTAAGAAATTAAACTAGGTTTTATTATGGATCATGTTTTAGAGAAAACTTCCAAAATAAGTGTACAACCAACTCCTGGTCAAGTCTCCAACTCTTCTCCTAATAAGAGTCTCATAAGATAGTCCAAACTCCAAACGGTCTTATTACGATACTTTGCAGCTTATTTGCCGCCTCATTCTTTTATTCAAGATTATCTTTTGAAATATATATCTTATTAAACTCACACCAAGTAGTATTTTTTCCTTTTGTCATCATAATCACGTATATGTAACCATAGTTACTTGAATAAGTAATTGTTAAGAAATTAATTTATTAGTATTGTATTGTTGTTCGCTTTATTGAGGTATGTACGTAATATGTGGCTACCTGTGATGACCCAAAAGGTCATCTTATGATTTAAAACAAAATTCTGCGTTATGAGGTCTTAAAAATCTTATTTTATTCCTCCTCGATTTGTGTGCGCAGTCCGGACGTAATTTCGAAAAGCTTTTATGTTAAAAGTTGATGAAAATAATAATTTTTGCCTTTAAAAGTTGATTTAGTTGACCTCGGTCAATATTTTGAGTAAACGGATCCGGACTCGTGATTTGACAGCCTTGGTGGGTCCGTATTGAAATATGGGACCTGGGCGTATGCCCGAAATCGAATTCCGAGGTCCCTAGCTCAAGAAATGAATTTTTGATGAAAATTAAAAGACTGAAAATCTAATGGTTTTAAGAATTTAGTTAATGTTTGATCTTGTTAGTATCGGGTTCGTATTTTAGTTCTGGATCCCGGTATATGTTCATTATGATATTTAAGACTTGTCTGTAAAATTTGGTGAAAAACGGAATTGATTTGACGTGATTCGGACGTCCGGTTCAAAAAATAGATGTTTTAAAGCTTTCTTAAAAACTTCATTCGATTTGGTGCTAAATTCGTAGTTCTAGGTGTTATTTTGGCGATCTGATCGTGCGAGCAAGTTCGTATGATATTTTTAGACTTGTGTTCATGTTTGGTTGGAGCCCCGAGGGCTCGAATGAGTTTCAGATAGGCTACGGGATGTTTTGAACTTAGGAAATCTGGTATTTTTGTTGCAGCAGTTGTTCTGGTGTGTCCTTCTTCGCGTTCGCGAAGCTACTCTCGCGAACGCGAAGGGTGGGCTGGTCAGGGTGAGTTTTTCTTCTTCGTGAACGCGAAGGCCTGGTCGCGAACGCGGAGTGATGGGGGATTTACCCTTCGCGAACGCGACCGGCTCATCGTGAACGCGAAGCATTGGGGACCTGGGGGAGGATCAGACTTCCGTCTACGCGAACGCGAGCAAGGGCTTGCGAACACGAAGTCCAGGGGGTCAAAGCCTTCGCGAACGCGGTGAAGGTTTCGCGATCGCGCAAGCCTAGCAAGGCAAATCTTCGTGAACGTGACAGTGTCCTCGCGAACGCGATGAACACTGTCGCCCAGAAACAGTCCCGAATCGGGACTTAGGTCATTGTTTCAAATTTTCAAAAGCTAAACGGCCTAGAGGCGATTTTCAAAAGACAATTTCTTCCCCAAAGTGTTGGTAAGTGATTCTAAACCACTGTCTATTAATTACCTATTGCATTTCATGAAAATTCAACCTAAAATCTAGTGTGTTCATGGTAGAATTGGGGGTTTTTGGGTAGAAACTAGGGAATTGAGAAATTGGGGATTTAGACCTCGAATTGGGATCGGATTCCAAAATCAACTATATATCCGGGCTCAGGGGTGAATGGGTAAATGAATTTTGATCCGAACCTCGAGTTTTGACCAAGCGGGATCGATTTTTAACTTTTTGGGGGAAAGTTTGGGAAAACTAAATTTATGCATTGTAGTTGATTCCTTTAGCAATAATTGATGATGTTGAGTTAATTATGGCTAGATACGAGTGGTTTAGAGGTAGATACTAGAGGCAAAGCGGTAATTGAGCATTGAGTGGCCCGCGGAGCGAGGTAAGTGTTATGTCTAACCTTGGGTTGAGGGATTAGGTATTGTTGCCTATTTGCTACGTGCTTGGTTGATTGAGTACAACGTATAGGTGAGGTGACAAGTACCTATGCGTTGTTGTCGAGTCATAGCATGCGAGTGAGTCTTATTCTTGTGATCGTTGTATTCTTTATTCATATTATTCGTGTTTAGATTAGTTAATTCTTTATGTTGGGCAATTCTTATCATGTTTTACGGAAATTTGATACTGATTGACTATCGACTCAAAGTTGAGGTTGACGTTGTGGAACTAAATGTTGAAATGGGACTTGTTATTAATAATTCTATCTCCCGGTTGTTTGTTTTGTTGTTTGGGTGAGGAAGAGTGTAAAGCACGAAGGGTGATGCCGTGCCATTTTATATTCATTATCATGTGAGGAAGAGTGTAAATCACGAAGGGTGATGCCATGCCATTTTATATTCATTATCATGTGAGAAAGAGTGTAAAGCACGAAGGGTGATGTCGTGCCATTTCATATTCATTACCATGTGAGGAAGAGTGTAAAGCACGAAGGGTAATGTCGTGCCATTCTATATTCATTATCATCATTTCTTTCATTTATTATGGTGAGGATGAGAGTAAAAGCACGAAGGGTGATGTCGTGCACTTGTTTTTGCTATGTTTAATATCTCCATTGGTGCAAAGCATGTCGTTGTTGTGTTTCTTTACTGCTACCATTCTCATGATCTTGTACTCCCCTCAGCATGTTTTCCTCCACCCGTTAATATCTATTTAGCTTCTATTATTTGTTATTATGCCCGTATATTATTTAACTGCACAAGTTTATATGTGTGTATGTCCTAGCCTCGTCACTACTTCGCCGAGGTTAGGCTCGACGCTTACTAGTACATGGGGTCGGTTGTACTGATACTGCACAATGCACTTTCTGTGCAGATTTCGGTACTGGACTGAGTTGATCCCGAGTTAGCTGTTGGCTTCATCTGATCGGAGACCCAAGGTAGTCCTGCTGGCGTCAGCCGGCCCTGGCGTCCCCTTCAATGCATTTCCTTTACTGTTTCATTTATATCGAAAACAGTTGTACTTCCTTCGGACACTTTACTTGTAGTTAAATCTTAGTAGTTCATGGATTGTGACACTAGATTCTGGGTAGTTGTGCATAAGTATTAATTGGGTTATTATAGAATTCTGCACTTCTTTAATCTGTTATGATTTAATTATTGTTATTTATCAAATCGTTTAAGAGTTAGCGTATTTAACTTCTAATTGTTGGCTTGCCTAGAAATTAAATGGTTAGGCGCCATCACGGTCCCGGCGGTGGGAAAATTCGGGTCGTGACACTACCAGCTCCCTGACTAATATTTAATGTAACATCAATTATGATTGACCAAGCTTAACGAAAAGCTACTTACATAAGCTTAAAATTAATGAACAAAAGTAAAAAATAAAATAAAATAAAATAAAAAAGATAGTTTTGTTTAATATGATATATGATTTTTGATCGGATTGTTGGAAGCTTTTATGGAATCGACGTATGACCATCACAGGTTCAAGCCATAAAAATAATCTCTTATAAAAATACAACGTAAGACTGCATACATGAGACTCAAGCCTTATTTGTTTGCACTTATTGGAGATCTGAATTTTAATCATTCAGATCTCAGACATTAAGTTAGTTTATTTTTAACGTCTGAATCTTTATCATTCAGATCTCAATCATTAAGTGTGTTTGTTGTTTTTACTTCACAACCACTTAATGAGTCTGAATAGGTCTGTATGATTAAGATCTATAACAAAGTCTTAATTTCATTAAGATGCTATCATCTACATTTGTAATTAACTGCAGCTACCGCCGACCATTATTAACTACCACCACCACCATCCTCAACCATAGCCGCCACCAGCCACCTTTATCAACTACCACCATCATCCTCGATCATAACCACCATCACTACCACCACCCCCACCACCATTATGCTCAACCATAACCACATCCTCACCCACCTCAACTATCACCACCAACCACCCTATCACCATCAATAACTATAGGTGGCACTGCCCACCGTTATAAACTACCACCACCTATCTTCACCTTTCTCAATCCCAACCACCACCACCATCACCCACCATTATTAACTATAACCATCCACAATCACCATCCTCAACCATAATCGCTATCGCTACCAATCATCGCTAGCTACTACCCAGAACCACCACCATCAACCAAAATCACCACCAAGCACCGCTTCTAGTCGGCACTCACAAGGTGTGTATATATATATATATATATATATATATATATATATATTAGTATATATATATAAATAATTAGTATTTTATTTGAATTTATTTTTATTAATTTTTAAATAAAGAGAAATTATATATCTTCAGATGTTGAAAAAACAAACAATCTTCATCGTTTAGTATTCAGATCTTAAAACACAAGTTAATATTCAAATATGTATTCAGATTCAGATGCCTTAATCTTAATACTCTCGATATTCCGATATGTATTCAGATTCAGACGTCTTGATCTTTAAAAAAAACAGATGCGACCTCAATGTAGTCTAGCCTTTTTTTGGACTCTGCACATAATGAAAACTTAGTGCAGTGGACTGCCATTTCATTTTGTTGGAAGCTTTGACATAAAAATCCATAAGTTGCAGCCGGCCATGGTAGTATTGTAAAGTGAAACGGATAAGTAATTAATATTAAAGAATGGTTAAATGATGAGTAATAAGATTTGACTAAACTTGTACTCCCTCCGTTCCAGTTTTTGTGAACCTATTTCCTTTTTGGTCCGTTCCAAAAAGAATGAACCCTTTCTAAATTTGAAAATAATTTAGCTTAAATTTACAATTCAACCCTTAATGAGAAGCTTTTATGACCACACAAATACTCTGGGCCCCTTTTTGACTTGTTTAGGACCACAAATTCCAAAAATCTTCATTTTTTCTTAAACTCCGTGCCCAATTAAACAGGTTCACATAAATTAGAACGGAGGGAGTAATAAATGCCCAAATGGCAAGCATCTGTTACCCTCGACAAGCTTGTGCCCTTGCTGGGCACAGACTAATTGTCTTCTTTCTACTGTTTCAAGAATCTCAAATCTGTTACTATCCAAATAAAATAAAATATAAATCGCTAGTACGTATGCGTTTCGACAATATTGACTAAGAATCTAAAAAGTGAAAAAGGCTCAAATATGCCTTTGAATTATGCAAAATTGGGCGAATTTGCCCTTTTTCATTTTTTAATTCTTAGCCAAATATGTCCTTCATATGAAACTGTTCAAAATAAGGGCGTATTTGAAGCAAGTATTGGACGGCATGAGTATATTTATGACAAAGTATTAATGACGAGTAAATTCTCTTTTTTCGCATAGTTCAATGGCATATTTGGACCCTTTCCATTTTTAGAAAAAGGGAGTAATCGAAGTTGAAGTTACAAAAAACTTGTGGAACAAATAATTAAATTATACTCCCTCCGTTCACTTTTATTTGTTCAATATTCTAAAAATAGATTTTCACTTTTAGCATATCAAGAGAAGATAATTTCTTTTTTCCTGTTATGCCCACAGTATTAATTACTCATTTCAAATTATTTTCTCAAATTTTTTTAAAATATGTATCAATTAATATGTGTATCATGGTAAATTATACACCTCATTAGTTATTTCTTAAGGGGTGTGCAAAGTCCATAATGGACAAGTAAAAATGAACGGAGGGAGTATATTCTTTTTGTAGGGATTTATGACGCTCAGAGTCGTAAGAAATGTCCCTAAGTTATAATTTATTAAACATTTAAAACTTTAAGGGTGTATTGCACAATTTTATTAGTTCTTTTAAGCAAAGGCTATCGGTGTAAAAAAAAAAAAAAAAAAAACGTTTCAGAAAAAAAGACTTGGAAAGACACCAGTTGAAAGCGATAAATATGAATCTATTATCAGCTTTTAAAAAAATCCCTTATATTTAAATGTCTCTCTGCACTAACAAATTTAAAGCCCACGACAGGAATTCAATTTAGCTCCATTTACTTTTGTTGGTGCAAGAAAATTATTTAGAGAAATTGAATGATATACAATAGTCGAATGGAAGATTCAATCATATAAAAATTAATAGGGGTTACTTTGTTACACAAAATGGAAGGATAAAAGAATGAATTAATACATAAAGAGAAATGCAATCTATTATACATGAAAATATTGTGTTTTGCTCAAAATTTTAAAGAAAGGAGATTGTGTAATACTTAAAAGAAGAAATTACATGATGTGCTTTGCATTAGATGTCAAAACATTTTTTTAAAATAATTTAAAAAGAGTTCCATGTAAAAGAACAATTGAAAATGATGTGCAGTCCAAGTGGGCCATTAATTCTCCAAGCTGCCATTAAATGGAGGGCGAAGTGCTCCTATAGCCACTTTTAAGTCTGCTATTTAAAATATATTTATAATTTATAATATATTTAAAGATTAGCTAATTCATCCAAATTTTAGGACTAACAACAACAACAATCCACCAGTGAAATCCCACTAGTGGGGCCTGGGGAGGGTAGTGTGTACGAAGACCTTACCACTACCCCGAAGGAGTAGAGAGACTGTTTCCGAAAGACCCTCGGCTCAAGAGGACAAAAAGACAAAAGGAGACAAAATCAGTAACACCACAGAAATAGTAAGAAAAATAGGAACAACATAAAATCCAGAAGAAAGATACACAGCAAAAGCGAGATAGTATCCCTACCAAACTAATCCCACACAGTTATGACACAAGGCAAGACCCAACTACCTCCTAACCTACAACCCTAATACTCGACCTCCACATGTTCCTATCAAGTGCCATGTCCTCGGAAATCTGAAGGCTCGCCATATCCTGCCTGATCACCTCCCCCCAATACTTCTTATGCCGCCCTCTACCTCTTCTCGTGCCCTCCACAACCAGCCGTTCGCACCTCACCGGAGCATCTGAGCTTCTCCTCTTAACATGCCCGAACCATCTGAGCCGCGCTTCACGCATCTTGTCATCAATGGGGGCCACGCACACCTTCTCCCGAATATCATCATTCCTAATCTCATCCATCCTAGTATGCCCGCACATCCACCTCAACATCCTCATTTCAGCTACCTTCATCTTCTCGATATGTGACTTCTTAACATGCCAACACTCAGCCCCATACATCATGGCCGGTCTAACCACTGCTTTATAGAACTTACCTTGAGTATCAATGGCAATATCTTATCACACAATACTCCAGAAGCTAGCCTCCATTTCATCCATCCTACCTCAATGCGGTGTGTAATATCCTCGTCGATCTCCCCTCCCCCCTGGATAACCGACCCAAGGTACTTGAAGCTGCCTCTACTCGGGATGACTTGTGATTCAAGCGTCACATCCACGCCCACTTTCAGCGCTGAACTTACACTCCGGGTATTCCGTCTTCGTCCTACTAAGCTTGAAACCCTTAGATTCAAGAGCCTGTCTCCAAACCTCCAGCCTCTCGTTAACACCGGCTCCCGACTCATCAATCAGAACCATGTCATCGGCGAATAGCATGCACCATGGCACATCCTCTGGAATGTGGTGTGTTAACGCGTCTATCACCAGGGCGAATAAGGACGGACTGAGCGCAGAACCTTGGTGTAACCCCATAGCAACTGAATAATCCTCAGAGTCGCCTCCTATCGTCCTAACCCGAGTCTTTGCCCCATCATACATATCCTTAATCGCCATAATATAGGGAACCGACACGCCTTTTGCCTCCAAGCTTCTCCAGAGAACTTCTCTAGGAACCATGTCATATGCTTTCTCTGGGTCAATAAACACCATGTACATGTTTTTCTTCCTATCTCTGTACTGTTCAACCAACCTCCTAACAAGGTGTATAACTTCTGTAGTAGAGCGATCCGGCATGAACTTTGGGAGGCAAGGGAGGTAAAGGGAACAAGGGTGTTTATTGGTTGAGAATTGGGTCATGGAACGTAGGTACATTGACAGGTAAGTCTATAGAGTTGGCGAAGATCCTCCAGAAAAGGGGAGTCAATATAGCATGTGTTCAGGAGACAAGGTGGATAGGGTCGAGTGCGAGGGACACAGACGGGTATAAACTTTGGAACTCAGGAACCCAGAAGGGTAAGAATGGAGTGGGTATTTTGGTGGATAGGGATCTTAGAAAGTCTGTGGTTCAGGTTAGACGAGTGAATGATAGATTGATGAATATTAAGTTGGTGGTTGGACAGTGCACCCTAAACATCGTTAGCGCCTATATCCTAAATTTGAAAATTCAGAACTTCGTGTCCTGAATTTTTGAGCTACTATTGTCTTGAATTTCTGAACTACTAATTTAAAATTCAGGACATAAGATTTGAATTTCTGGCCACAATTTACGAACTTTAGGACACGATGTCATGAAGTTTTAACTTTGAGGTTTAAACTCTAGGACGTTGTGTCCTGAAGTTCAAGCAAAATAAGATAATCTTTATATACATTGTAAACAACATGCTTAAAAGTGACTACCTTGTGTCATTTCCACTTAAATGGACTATTATAGAAGACCAAAAATAGAAAGTTTTGTTTTCTCAATTTTTTCGGGCCATCATACAAAATTGGCTGGTAGGCATAATTAGATATATTAGCTAAAAAGTGTATGAAATATGTATATTGTAGGTATAGTTCAAGGCAGTACATCTATAAAATGTACACGATAGATTCGACAATATCCATCTAAAACCAATAAAGAAAGCACTATTATTTAAGCTGGAAAAAGAAATATTCTATAATTTATTGAACTTAAATATTTAAAAAAAAAAGTCAAAAGACTTTGATTTACTTGCTGCTTTTGGTGCGATTTTCTTTGTTTCCATTTTGTTATTCAAGATATAGTTATAAATTTCCACAATACATCCTTATTTTCTCATTTTAGAGCTCTTTTATTATGTTACAACGGCAAGTTATTTTTTTTAAAAAAAAGAAGGAAAGAAGGGCTTTTTTCACTTTTAGTCCGCGCCGAAAACTATTTATATTTGGTTGTCGAAAAATTATATAAAATGTGAATAACTTTTGTATAGAACATACAGAATATATATATATATATATATATATATATATATATATATATATATATTTCGAGTATTATTTTGAGAGTGGCAACATAATGTCATTTCTCCAAAAAAGAATTTGTTTAACTGATTTTTGCCCACTTTTGCAACAGAAGAGGAAAGGGTTTGATTAACATTTCTGATCGTGCTGTTTGGTCTGACCCAATATTAGTTCTTTGCTTTTTTGTTGTTTAGTCAATTTCTAGCCCAACTTTATTTGAAGTGTCCGCATATCCACTCTTGAAATTTCAAGTGGTACCGGTCCATGAATCCAAGGTATAAAAAGGGGTGAAATCCAAAAATAGCCAGATTTATAAGTGGTGATTGAAAAATAGTCACAGTTTTAAAAGTAATTAAAATTTAGCCACTTTTTACATAAAGAAAATCTAAACAAAAATAGTGTTCAAAATCCGAAAAATATTCCAGCATACTATATACTGTAGTTCTAGTATAATATATTGGACTTCCACTATAATATACTGGTGTTCCAGTATAACATACTGAACTTCCAGTATAATTTACTGGTCCAGCATAATATGCTGGAAGTTCATACACAGGTGCTCCAATCTCCAGTATATTATGTTGGAACTTTTCGTGTGCTGGAGTTCCAGCATAATATGCTGGAAGTTCATACAGAGGTGCACCAATCTCCAGTATATTATGCTGGAACTTTTCGTTTTGCAACAAAATAGTGGCTATTTTTCAATGACTTTGCAAACGCTGGCTATTTTTTAGTGACCAGTCCGAAAACTGGCTAGCCCGTGCTATTTTGACTATAAAAAGGGCTAATGTGGGCTTTTGAACGTTATTATGGCTAGTCTCTTAGAACGTGAAAATAGCACGAGCTAGCCAGTTTTCAGATTAATAATCGAAAAATAACCAGCATTTGCAAAGTCCTTGAAAAATAATCATTGTTTTGCTGAAACACGAAAAGTTCCAGCATAATATGTGGGATTATGTAACTCCTGCGTATAAACTTCCAGCATATTATGTTGGAACTCCAGCACACGAAAAATTCCAACATAATATGCGGGATTATGGAGCTCCTGCATATGAACAATATGTTGGAACTCCAGCACATTATTAAATTCGAGGACATTATGCTGGAACCTCATATGTAAGAAATTCGAACTCCTACATAATATGCTGGAATATTTCCGAATTTTTAAGGATATTTTTGTTCAAATTTTATCTTTACATGAAAAGTTACTAAATCTCGATTATTTTTGAAACTGTGGCTATTTCTCAATTACCGATTATAAATATGGTTATTTTTTTATTACCCCCCCCCCCTCTTAGAACCCATTCATTAGTAACGTGGGCTAGCCACTTTTCAGCCTCTGTTAATGAAAAATAATTATTGTCATAATATTTTAAATTTTACAGGTAAAACGTACATTGGCTATTTTTTAATTATAAAGGATGAAAAATGGCTATTTGTGAGTTTTATCTAGTACTTTTAGGGTTAGGGTTATGAAAAGGTGTTGTTTTTGTAGATGGTGCCAACATAGTACCCCTAATTATGAATATTTATGAAATTTCTAGATATATATTCAAAATATTTTTAGCTGAAACCTTGTTATTAGTGGTTTAACATTTAGCATAGTTTTTAGTTATATATATTAACAGTGTAAGTATTTTTATACGCTATTAATATATTTTAACCTATTATAACAGATTACTTACATTTTTATCAGAATTCCTATTATACTTTATTATAAAATTTACTTATAATCATTTCATACAAATATAATTGCTTAAATATTTATTAGATTATCAGTGGATCAATGTTATATTCTTTTAGCATAATTGATAGGAGTGCAGGGAGAATCTAACTAAATGACATTGTTATTCTGAACTTCTATATAGCAGAGATAATTTATTATTATTCTCTTTTAACTTTTAGCAGGAAGTTACTATTTCTCTTTTTTTCGAATAAAAGAAACAAAAGAAGAGAATACTTGAAAATGATCTAATTACTTTTTGGAAAAATTAGCTTGGTTTGCCTTTTCGGGACGTCCCTGCATTTGTTCTGAAATACTCTTTCATTTCTTTCGATCCACACACCATATAGTATAGCAGCAAACCCAGCTTTAAGTAGCTTGCCTCGTGCACTTTTACTTTTTGAGTTTTGCAACACCCAATGTCATTCCTATTCCCAACTAAGTATGATTCTTCTCCATTTCATCCACTCCAAAATTTTCTGCCAAGCACCTCTTACATAAGAGCACTGAAAGAATAAGTGGTTAGCAGATTCATCAACTACATTACATGAGACACATGTTGCATCCGCATTCATACCCCAGCCCAACATCACTTCCTTTGTTCTCAATCTACCATGTAGTGCAATCCACTGAATGAATAGTTGTTTGGGACATGAGACATTATGATAGATCAGGTTTCTCCATGGCACAGTACTAGCATCACCTCTTAAGCATCTATACATAGCATAAATTTGGAATTTGCCTTTGTGGACAATCTGATTATGAACATTCATGTCAAGCATGTGCTTTCTCATATTAAAGATTTTCCCAACCATCCAAGATGCAATTTTTGGACTTTCCATTAGGTTAACATCCTGTTTCTTTATATAACATGTGTGGATCCAGGCAATCCACAACTTCTTCTTTTTACGGATAAGTTCCCAAAACAACTTACATAGATCAGCTTAGTTCCAGAGGCTCATATTCAATAAATTGAGGCCACCTACACTCCTAGGCAAGCAGATTTTTTTCCCATGCCACCAATGCCCTTTTAGAGATGCTAGCCTCGCCAGTCCACATATAGCTTCTGCGTATAGCCTCAACAAGCTTAATTATCTTTTGAGGGAGTAAGAATAGTTGTGTCCAATAAGCTTGAACACCAAACAATACCGCCCTTATGAGCTGGAGTCTACCAGCATAAGATAAACTTCTAGCCATCCATGTACTGATTCTTGCAGTGATTTTCTAAACCAAGGGCTTACATTGGGAAATGGTAAGCTTCTTTGTAGACAATGGTACACCAAGATATTTGAAAGGGAGCTCTCCTAACTCATATCCCAGAAGATGCACAATAGCTTGTTTGGTAGCTTCATCCACCCCTCCAAAGTATACTTGGCTATTTGACATGTTAGCCTTTAATCCTGAAGTTGCTGAGAAGATATTAAATTTTTCCCTAAGAAGTTGAACATAAAGCACATCCCCTCGAGCAAATAATAGGAGATCATCCACAAAGCATAGGTGTGTAATCTTCAGCTTTCCACATCTAGGATGAAAATTAAAATCAGGATTTTCTGCCAATGTCGCCAAACATCTGTTCAAATATTCCATTAAGAGGACAACTATATAAGGGGACATAGGATCCCCTTGTTTTAGTCCCCTCTTATCCTGCATAGTCTCTGTCAAGTGTCCATTAATCAAGAAAGTATAGCTAATTGTAGTAATACAGGTCGTGATCCATGATATCATTATACTGGAAAATCAAAGTTCTATAAGTATGTGTCTAATGAAGTGCCACTCTACCGAATCATATGCTTTTTGTAAATTCACCTTGATCATACATCTAGGGGACAAGTGTTTTCTGGTATAACCCTTGACCATCTCATGGCTTAATATAATGTTATCAGCTATCAACCTTCCTGAGATAAAAGCTGACTGGCTAGGTCCTACCAGTACATCAATCACATTTTTCAATCTCTTAGTAATCACCTTGGATATGATTTTATACAATATGGAACAACATGCAATTGGTCTGAGGTCTCTCACTGTTTCAGGGTGAGATTTTTTTAGGATCAAGGTTACCACTGTATTGTTTATGGCCCTCAGCTTCCTATTCCCCTGAAAGTATTCCTGTATTGCCAGACAAATATCATCCCATATGATGTTTCAAGTTGTCTTGAAGAAACAAGCATTGAAGCCATCTATTCCAGGGGCCTTGTTATCCTCTATTTCGAATAGAGCCTCTTTAATCTCAGTATCTGTGATCTCTCTGGTCAAAATTTCTTGTGGTGATTTTGATAAGCTTGTACCCTTTCTCATGATATTCAGATCCACACCAGGGATGGACTCAGCAGCTCAACCCAAGAGGTTGTTGTAGAACTGTAGGAAAGCTCTTTCAATATCCTTATGTTGTCGAAGTAGGTTTCCATTTTCTACATTGTTAACACTTGCCCCAACCTTCATACAAGAGAAAAACTATTTATTATTGCCATCACCTTCAGCTATCCAGTGAGCCTTGGATTTCTGTTTTAGTATTTTCTCCTGAAGTGCTAGCCATTTATTCAGATCTCACAATATAGACTTTTCCAGCTCCAAAAGAGTATTGTCAATTTGCACGGGTTAGGAAGGACAGGATGTGCTGCAATTTATCTCTAGTTTTTTTTACTCTGTTATATATACTACCCATCTCCCCATGCATTAGGGGTGGGCATAAAATCCGAAAAACCGAATTCCGAACCGGACCGAATTATTTCGGTATTTCGGTTTCGATTTTTTTCGGTATTTCGGTCTAATTCGGTACTAAATTTTCGGTAGTTCGGTATTTCGGTTCGGTACTCGGTTTTAGAAATCTGAAATTTCGGTATTTCGGTATAACCGAAATACCGAATTTTAAATAGGCCAATTCCCATCCCCAGCCCAACGCCCAAGCCCACCCACCCTTCTTTATTTTATTTCTAGCCCAGGCCCAAGCCCACCCATTATATTTAGTAGCTGGTCAGGTTAATAGTTACTACTCTTACTAGTTAGAGTTAGGGTTTTTGTATAGAGTATAGAGAGTAGAGCTGTAGAGACGATAATTTCAAGCTCAGAGAGAGAAAGTGGACGATAATTCGCCCAAGCTCAGCAGCTCCGACTACGATTTGGCGTCGGCGATTTGGATTTTGGGGGATTTCCGACTTCGCACTTCGCAGCTCCGACTCCTCACTCCCCAGTCTTCAATTTTCAAAGGTATGTTTCTACTTTCTAGCGATACCAAATTAGGTTTAGGACTGTGAAATCATTTGTGTTGAGAATGTTTGTAAATGCTTTAGGATTATCGAAGCCACAGAAGCAGTACTATTTAATCTGCTCAAAAGCAATTTTTGGTTCTCTTCATACCTCCTAATTTTGCACAGAAGCAGTACTTTTTCTTGGTTCTCTTCATACCTCCTAATTTTGCAATGACATTGTTGTTGTGAGTACTCAGAACTCAGAATATTTTGTTATACCCACATAATAACAAAACTCAGACAAAATTTGGCTCTTTTGCTTCTTTAAACAACAAATTTGAATAATTTCAGGTTACGAAGTTATTCTACTTCCAATTATTTAGAGCTCTCAACTTCAAGCTGGAGTAACTCGCAGCAGCGAAAATGATTGCAAAAAGCAACTATTTCTAAATAATAAAATAACCACTATGGAAAGTTCCCCCTGTGCATTGTGTCAAGGCTCCCGCCCCAATGTTCCTTGTAAATGTTACAAATATGGTTTTCTTCTTTCAAATGTCAGATTAAAATAAACTTTTATGAATATGGAACGTATAGTACAAGTATGCTGTCTTTTCTTATGATATTGTATGTCTTCCTTGTACATAAAACTTTCAATAAACTTTCTCCAGATCTTCTTTTTTCCCCAATTGTTTGATGATAAAACAGTTAGTTACAAAAGCTTTTAGATTATGCCCAAAAGTCTAGTGTAGGTTAACCTGTTTACACATGCAACACACACACAGAGACCTCAAGAAGTGTCATTATTGTCATGTCTATTTCCCTAGTTTAGCAGTACTCAGAACAGAATGTTTGGCTTTCTTGTTAAATCTGCTCCCCTATGATTGTACCCCATGATTGTTAATTTGTGTTTATATTTGTTTAATTTTGTATAGATGGCAGATACAAGTAGAGTAAGTGATGCTGGTTCAAGTGAAAGTTTACCTATTACGGTAGATAGTAACACCAACACATTGATACCCAAGATTCCAGAAAAAGGAAAGCCATGCAACCTAGGTCTGACGTTTGGAAACCATTTTGACAAATTTGAGGTTAATGGGGTTGGAAAGCACGATGTCGATATTTAAACAAGCCTATGCCGGCTAATTCATCTAGGAATGAAACAACAGATTGAAGAATCATTTGCTTAGATGCAAAGAATAACCCACTTAACATTGATAAGATAAATAGTCAAACAAAGATAAATTTTCAATCTTGGCAAAATGACGAAGGATCAATTTGGAAAATTTGAACCAGAAGTTGTTAGGAGGGCCTTAATTGAGATGATAGTTATTGATGAACTACCATTTAGCTTTGTAGAAAATGAAGGCTTTATGAAGTTTATGAGAAAAACTCAACCATTATTTCGTTTTCCTTCTCGTAGAACAATAACAAGGGATGTTATGAAGTTTACAGTGAAATGAAGCAAATCTAAGAAAGTCTTTTAGAGAAGCACAACCAAAAATTTGCCTCACAACAGACACATGGACTTCACTACAAAAGAATAAATTATATGTGTTTGACAGCCCACTTCATTGATAAGGATTGGAAGTTGCATAAAGAATACTAGATTTTTTCCCTATTACTAGTCATAAGGGTGAAGAGATGGCGTAAAGTTATTAGGGATTGTTTGCTTGAATGGAAATTAGACAAAGTTTTCACTATTACCGTGGAACAATGCTTCTTCAAATGATGTCACAGTTAAAGAATTGTCTAAACAGTTAGATATGTAGAAAACTAATATGATGAGTTGGTAAGCATCTTCATGTGAGATGCATGCTCATATACTAAATCTAATTGTGCAAGATGGTTTTAAAAGAACTTGATGCTTCTGTGACACGTGTTGTAAATGTTGTGAGGTATGTGAGATCTTCGCCTGCAAGGACCTTAAAGTTTAAACAGTGTTATGCACAAGTAAAGGTAGAATGTACCAAAACATTGTGTTTGGATGTTCCTACTAGGTGGAATTCCACCTATTTGATGTTGGACACGGCACAAAATTTGAAATGGCCTTTTGACAAGTTTCATCTTTTTGATGATGGATTTTCTGCTTATCAATGTTTCTCATGTTTGTGAGATGGTAGTAGTGTAGGTCCCTCTTGATTTTGATGATTGGTGAATGTGAGGAATGTGAAGAGTTCCTTGCAAGATTCTACGAAGCATAACTAAAAAACAGTTCAGGCTTCACGTTTATGCTCACTTGTAATTCTCATTTTGAGGATGTACTGAAACTTTAATTGTCATTCTGAAAATGGTTTAGCTAGTGAGGTATTGCCATTTGGAAAAAAAATGGCTGACGAATGCCAAGAAAAGTTCAAGAATATTCGGGGTGAGCCTGAAAAGTGAATAAAATGATTTTTATTGCTTCTGTGTTGGATCCACGTAACAAATTTGAATATGTTGAGGGAGCACTTGAAGAACTTTTTGGGGAGGAAAAAGGAAAGAAAATAAATGCTGAGGTGTATGCTTATATGAATTCTTTGTTTGGAGAGTATCTAAAAAAATATTCAACTGGATCTTGTCCTCAATCTCCATCTAGATCTACTTCATCTAGCAACACATCTAACACATCTAGTGGGAGTGTTATAAGTGCATCAAAAATAAGGACTAAGCTTAGCTTGAAGAAACAAAAGGAAGACAATGGGGGTGGGGGTGCTAAATCGGAGTTGGATAAATACATTAGTGAAGAACAAGAACCTTTTAGTGAAGACTTTGATATCTTGAGTTGGTGGAAAACACATGCTCCTAGATTTCCTATTCTTTCGGAGTTGGCTCGTGATGTGTTGGCCATTCCAATTTCTAGTGTGGCGTCGGAATGCGCATTTAGCACCGGTGGCCGTATTCTTGATTCATTTAGGAGTTCATTGACTCCTAAATGTGTGGAAGCTCTTATTTGTGTTCAAGATTGGCTTAGAGAAGAGAACAATCCTATTAGTGTTGAAGAAGACTTGAAGTATCTTGAGGAACTCGAGCTCGGTAAGCTTTAATATTTTGCGTGTATTTTAGTTCAAAATAATATATCATGCTTTTTCATTTGTATGATATATTTGGTCGAATTATCTATAGATATGGAAAATAATGGAAGCACTACTAGCATTGTTTGATGTATAGTTGCAACTTGCATCTTGAGTGGTAAGTTTAATACTCATTTTGTTTGGTGATATACTTAATACTTTTGTAGTTTTGTTTTTTTATCATCAAAATATTATATTCTAACTTATGATTTATATATTTTTAGGTTCAAGCATTGTGGTCAAGTCTATAATGTGTAGTTGCGTACAGATGCAATCTGGAGTTGGGCAGAATTTGGCAAACTTTGGAGTTGTGTACAGTGCATTGGCATTTTTGTTCACTGTAATTTGCACTGCACTGGTGTTTAGCAATGACTGTTGACTGTTCACTGTAATTTGCACTGCACTGGTGTTTAGCATTTAGCAATGACTGTTTTTGGAGTTGGGCAATGACTGTTTTTGTTCACTGTAATTTGCACTGCACTGGTGTTTAGCAATGACTGTTTGCATCTGGTGTTTACTTTAGTATGTATTGTTTCAACTTTCAATTTCAAACGTTGCTGCAACGTTAGGACTGTTACTGTTAGGACTGTTAGGACTGTTAGGACTTAGACTGTTATCGAAGCCACATAGCACTGTGTAACTTACAATTGTTTGTGGTGTTTACAATTGTTTCAACAATTGTGCATGTGCACTGTTAGGACTTAGGCGTTAGCTAGCATTGATTATTTAGCGATTATTAAACCGAAACCGTACCGAACCAAAATAAGAAAAACCGAACCGTACCGAAATATTTTGGTATGGTATTTGGTATACACAATTGATAAACTGAATACCGAATTACCGAACCGAAATTATTAAATACCGAACCGAAGTACCGAATGCCCACCCCTACCATGCATCAACTGCTTCAGAGGCTCCTTGCAAAGTTTTAGCTTCTGCCACACCTGATACATATAGGACCCCCGAATAGTCTAACTCCATACTGAGGCTACTTCTGGTAGAAACTTGTCATGATCAGCTAATATATTGGTAAATCCGAATGGCTTCCTACCTTAGGGCTTATTAGTTGTGAATTCTATATGTATGGGTAGGGGTGGGCATAAAATCCGAAAAACCGAATTCCGAACCGGACCAAATTATTTCGGTATTTCGGTTTCGGTTTTTTTCGGTATTTCGGTCTAATTCGGTACTAAATTTTCGGTAGTTCGGTATTTCGGTTCGGTACTCGGTTTTAGAAATCTGAAATTTCGGTATTTCGGTATAACCGAAATACCGAATTTTAAATAGGCCAATTCCCATCCCCAGCCCAACGCCCAAGCCCACCCACCCTTCTTTATTTTATTTCTAGCCCAGGCCCAAGCCCACCCATTATATTTAGTAGCTGGTCAGGTTAATAGTTACTACTCTTACTAGTTAGAGTTAGGGTTTTTGTATAGAGTATAGAGAGTAGAGCTGTAGAGACGATAATTTCAAGCTCAGAGAGAGAAAGTGGACGATAATTCGCCCAAGCTCAGCAGCTCCGACTACGATTTGGCGTCGGCGATTTGGATTTTGGGGGATTTCCGACTTCGCACTTCGCAGCTCCGACTCCTCACTCCCCAGTCTTCAATTTTCAAAGGTATGTTTCTACTTTCTAGCGATACCAAATTAGGTTTAGGACTGTGAAATCATTTGTGTTGAGAATGTTTGTAAATGCTTTAGGATTATCGAAGCCACAGAAGCAGTACTATTTAATCTGCTCAAAAGCAATTTTTGGTTCTCTTCATACCTCCTAATTTTGCACAGAAGCAGTACTTTTTCTTGGTTCTCTTCATACCTCCTAATTTTGCAATGACATTGTTGTTGTGAGTACTCAGAACTCAGAATATTTTGTTATACCCACATAATAACAAAACTCAGACAAAATTTGGCTCTTTTGCTTATTTAAACAACAAATATGGATAATTTCAGGTTACGAAGTTATTCTACTTCCAATTATTTAGAGCTCTCAACTTCAAGCTGGAGTAACTCGCAGCAGCGAAAATGATTGCAAAAAGCAACTATTTCTAAATAATAAAATAACCACTATGGAAAGTTCCCCCTGTGCATTGTGTCAAGGCTCCCGCCCCAATGTTCCTTGTAAATGTTACAAATATGGTTTTCTTCTTTCAAATGTCAGATTAAAA